>NC_067248.2:9393939-9696969 GCF_019359855.2 Lolium perenne | reverse complement strand
ACTATCTCCAGTAGGGTCATGAAAGTCTGAATCTTCCTATACTTACATTTCAGAGTATTGGCATTGAAACTCTAATAGGAAAGCCATCTTACTAGTTTGCTTTGTTGCTTCAGTCTGAAGGTTAATCTTCTTACTAGTTTGGTGGAACAATTCGTTCCTAGCTATGTATCCCTACTGTTGAAGATCATAATATTCTTGCGCTGCCTGTAACTTTCTATTTTCAATTCTTTCTTAATAGGATTGAGGAAGCATTTATCAATTATAGTGCACGAACAGTACAAGATTTCATGTTGGTGTAGGATTTCCAACTTATGAATGAAGAGGTACAATTTCCTACTCCTAGAGATGTTCATTTGTTTGGCAAATAAGTGGTTATTTTGGTGTTAAAGAAATATCCATGTCATTGTTGTGTTGGTGCTGGCTACAATGGTATCTCTTATCTATTACTAGTGGGCATGCTAACTCGGTCACACCGAAACACAATCACCTTCTAATCTTTGCAAGTAGGTTAAACTTGTGTTCTTGTTTGGCTAGTTATCGATATGGTGTTTAGGATCTTACTCCTAGTAAAGAATCATGTATTGTTCATTTTGTAGTAGCTGCAGTTGGGGAATTGCTTATATTTGCCATGTTGTTGATCTCTGTGCATTATGCTCTTGCTCAATACGAGGAATAAGTTGGGGATGAGTTTGTCTTTAGTTGGGGATAAGTTGTGTCGATCGTGCCACGGATGTGTGTACGTTTTCTGCTGTCCATTGTTGGTCATGACGTCCTTCTGGGCATGTTTCCCTTCCCCTGTGACTTATGGTTTGCATGTTTCCTATGAGGTTTAGACTTTGCTAGTGGTAGTTATTTCTGATTTGGTACTTTCCTTTGATCAAGTTTATGCCAAAGGAATAGAACTTCCATAATTGCCTACCATCTTGTTTGTGACGAACGATTTGTTTGTGTTGTCACCTAAATAGATCTGGCCCTTGGGTGTATGAACAGTTGGGTTTGGGTACCCTTTCACTTGGCTGTTTTGACAAATTAGAATGACAATATTTTTTTCTTGTTTTGAAACTAGATGAGTTTGTATTAGTCCAAACTACTTGAATGGTTTAGCTGCGGCTATCATTAATTGGTGGCTGACTTTGATATTGGTTTGTAAGTTGTTGTGTATGAAGTGCTGACTCGGTATCTTTAAGTTGAACTATTGCATCTTGAGTTACTGATGTTGTTCAAATCATTGGGCAGTAGAAATAGGAACTAGTAGCAAGGTTGCGATTGGCTCAACTCTGCAGTGCAGTTGGCTTGAAGCATCAATCCAATGCATGACTTTTAAGAACAAGGACTCGACCATACAAAACTGTAAGCTTTCATATCAATCGACAAATCTTAATTTGGTTTCTACTATCAGTTCATATAGAGGCCCATTGTGTACTATATTACTGAGAGTGTTGTACGATATAATCATATTATCATAGACAAAGCTGCTATATTTTCCTCATGTTTTCTGATAGTTGTACTCGCCATTTTATATGACATTGGAAAAAAAAACAGAGCTGCGTCGAAGGATGTACAGAAATATAGAACAATGAGTTCTCTCTTACTGTTGGTCTAGCAGTGCCAACATCTTGGTGTAATGAACTGATGAAGTTCTAAGTTGTGAGTGATAATATCAACAGTTTCATAATCTATAATACTCTTCATCTTGTGTATTGCAGTTTGTGCAATCCTGCAATAACAATAAGCAACTGCCAATGTATAATTTACGGTAGATACCAGTACACGGTTCTGGTGGTATAAGTTGAAGTTGAGATTTGGTGCGTATGTGTGCTGTACCTAAATTTTGAAACATGGGCCAGTGAAGTACAAGGCTTTGAGATGAAATTCTCAGGGTACACTTTGGTAAATCAGGAATAACATATTACTCATTTTGCATTCAGCTGTCATGAAAAATAAACTTATTCCAGTTCTTAGAAACATGACTAAGTTTCAAAAAGTTTGATATATCGTTGCTTTATCACATTGCTGATTTTCCATTCAGATTTCAGATAAAATAAGTACTTATATTATTTTGTTCATACGACATGTTTGTCACTCAAGATCACTTTGCAGCCCATCTTACTTAAATACTGCACCTCACTAGAAGTACCCTAGAATGATCATCTTCACCTATGTGATAGGATCCTGCCGAAGCTAAGAAGCAAGATACATGGCGTCCCAAGTCCATGCTATTGTTGCTACCGTGTTCGTTGACAGATGCCGCTAGCTTTGCCACCTACAGAGGCATCGGCGCGAAGTGGATGTCCAGAATGTGGAAGTGCAGCTGCCCAGTCACTCCTAGGTTTGTCCATGTCTCGCTTCAGAATTTTTGGGCTTGAATGTTTAGCTAATAACTTCAATCTGTTCATATACTCATGTGACAAGTTTCATTTTAGAAAGGTCAAAGTGTGTGTTGATCTGCAGATATCCTGGATGAGAATGCACGTACTAAAACTATGGCTTGGTAAGCTTTTCTCCATTTGCTAGGCCATGTCCACATAGAATAGGATTTCTTCTTTTTTGCATGGTTGTGCAAAGTGTATAGGCCATCTCTTCGCTTTTTTACGATGAGCACCAAGCTCCAGACTGGTTGTTTTTCTTACAGAACTCACATCAGGGCGTTGTTTAATTCTCATCTTATATTGGCATGACCCAACTTTTTGTCATCCATATGCTAACTGCAATGTTTGTGGTGCGTGGCCATCCTGCGCTGCTGTTGTGGTGGGTTTGGTTTGTTGGTGTACACTGAATTGCAGCTTTAGCTTGCCTGAGATGCATAAAACCAGTCCACTTCTACTATCCACAAGTTGTGATTGTTATTCTCCTAAATGAAAGCATTGGTTGCATCATCTCATGCTGGTTTTTTGAATATGATAGTAGGTGCCATTGAATCAATCCTTTCCAAGGCAGAAGGTGCCGCAAGATGAATCAATCCTTGCCAGTCACATGGTACTGATGCATGTTCTCAATAGGATAGAGTAAATAGAAGTGATAAAAATTGGTTAATAGGAATGTTGTTTCTTCTCCATCATCCTATACCTTGCAACAACATGAAGTGACGTATGGCCTAAACCCAAGAATTGATATTTGCTACTGTTGTTTTTCTTCTTTTTAAGATGGTCAGAAACCAGTGAATAATGATGTTTTGTTCTTGTGCAGCTGGAACCTTAGCTCATGAAGCCTGATGCATCTTGGAAGGAGGCTGGAAGACCAAGGGGGAACACATCATATATACCCTTGTTCGCTGTGCAATATCTATGCCATGGCAGCAGTGACCTTTATAGCACCTTAGTATATGTGGCCAGCACAGGATTCAGATTCGAGAGCATCTTGTGACACCGCCTTAATGTTTTTTATGTAACTATTCGAGGATTGTTTGCGGAAACTAACTTCCATTGAAGTTTGTTGTTTGATATTTTGGTCTATCAGTTTGATTAGACATTGGTTGCGGTTGTTTATTGTAAATTTGAATGTCAAATGAGTTGTGTCATGTGGTCTCGAGTCTATTTTGATGTATATAATCCTGCTGTGTGTTCTGGATGTCCGAAAAATTTGTGGATGTCATGCCGAATTTTCGAGGTGAACATCAGAGGCTTGTATCTGAGCAGATTCATCCATTTAAATCATTCTTAGTGTTTTCTTTATTAAACTTGTATGAGTGATGGTTATAAGTTGGAAAACTAGAACCCAACTGATTGACTCTTATGACGAGTTACTGCGTTGTCATGTGGTAGAAATTATTCTTTGATTTGGAAGTTTGTAGTAGCAGATTGCTGATGAAAATTATTTGATTAGAAGGAAAAGACGATGGGTCTTACTACTACTACCTTGTTCTAAAATAAGTATTGTATCTTTAGAAGTGTTTTAGTTATAGATAGATCCATCTCGTCTACAGTACTAGTTTCCGACGAGGGGTACAAGGCTGTCTTGATTTCTCTCGGAGCTGACCAGGACCGGCGGTTTTGGCCAGGATTGAGATCCATGTACGTAGCTGACCAGGACCTTGATCGACTAGCACTGTCGCTTACACTGGCCCACTCATGATGAACTGCAACTCATACGAGCCTGCCGATGCACTGATAACGAAATGTGCATAACCTGTTTCATACAAAATGAAGGAGAACGGATCGGCGGTCTCCCCGGCGATCAGCCACGGCTAGGCATGGAGCACCACACGGCTCCCTTGGTCGTGGTATTCCCTGCGTACGCAGCAGGCTTCCCGTGGTCGTGTGTCAAGGACTAGCGGTACTCCACCATTGGCCGCGTCTGGATCGACGAGCTCTGCGTAGCGCCGCCGCGGCTACTCCATAACGGGAAACATGAATCCATGCATATACTGGGGCAAATCGCCAACCAAAAGATCAGTAGATCACCATGGTTATCTCTAACGGCCACACCCAAGATTGCGTGAGTCTCGTGTGGCGTACAGCCTTCATGCAGCATCACAAGTCAGCAGATCAGCAGCATCACAAGTCAGCTTCGAAAAGCCCACTGTCGGCAATTATTCTGCAACCTGACATGCAGATCGTCGGAATACCTGCTCCATGGTCATAGGAAGTCTTGTTCCTCTGGTTTCTTACAATTGTTTCATCAATTCCACGAGACTACAAAGATTTCTACTCGATCATGTTTTTATAGCCTCTCTTGTTTTAACTGGGGAGGCCCAATGCGCTGATGAATACTTGTGTTGTTCGCACTTTATTCTTCTTTTTATCATCCATTATTATTTTTTCTGTATTTATCAAAATGTCCAGAAATATAAGAAGCTTGTTGTCAAAATTCTGTAACACTAGTGTCATGCTACAAAATGGCTAGCAAGGGAGCACTAGATTGTGTGTTTGCAGCTAGCTAATACTAATCCATTGATCTCACACGTAGTGGTCTAGCTTGTACATAGGTTGGTTTTCTCATTGGCTACTTAGCACCGACTTGATGGAAGGGGCGACTAAGGTAATGTATATTTTGGCGAGTTGATTTGATCGTGCGAGCGAGACCTTTGACAACAATAAAGACTCCTAACGTGTTTTGTCATCGATGTTGTCGCTCGTGTCCCAGATAAGATGCAGATAGGTTGGAGGCTAGGGGAAGATGGCGGCGCCGGTGGGAGTATTGAAAGTTGATGGAAGTTTTGCTTTCTATATAGCGCTTAGATTAGATGTGGCAATCAAATAAAAGTTGTCTCGTTTATGCGGGAGCGATCCATTACATGATCCTGTGGAGCATCCATCGTTGGAAGCTGCTAGCATTGGAAACAAACCATGGGAGAGGTTCTGGATCGTTTTGTTGCATTTACGAGTTTCCTTGAGACATGAATAGTTTTCAGGATGACAGCTCATTTATGAGAGAAAGAGAGAGAGAGGCGAATAGTACTACTCCTTACCAATAGCAGAAGAAAATCAGAAGTCACATAGGCTCATTAGTCATGCCTCCTCCTCGATTGTGTATCCCTGCTCGTTTGGTTTCCCTAGGATTGCCATGTCAGCGATCCGTGCTTCTTTTCATCTCAGCCCCACATCTTCATGGTCATCTCCCAACAGCAAGTTGCAGCTTTGGAGAGTAGAATTTCCCGGACTCACTCCAGCCATACCTTGCCTCCTCTAACTATAAGTACAAGACGGTGGTTGCCCAGCCGCGCGTCGGCTAGCGCGTGACAAGTGACTTAGACTTTGACTCTTGCTCGGAGAGGAGAGGAGAGGGGCGCTGCCATGATGCTCTGGTGGAGGCCGCCATGGCGACTTGGTTGGAGGCGGGCGCGGTTTCCGGGCGGTGGCGACGGCAGCATGCTGGGCGAGGGCTTGGCCATGGTGTTCCAGAGGCGAAACCTGTGAAGGCGATGGGATGATGTGTGAGCTCAAGGGCAGCGTCAACGATGGAGGACGAAGACGCGGAGCCCTCCCATCGCTACGGCCGCCTCCGCGCGCAAGGTCCTCGCTCGACTCCGTTTTACGCGGCGCGCACCTCCGTCCCGTGCCGCCGTGCGCATCCAGCATAACCCAGAACGGGCCTGCACCGTATGGCCGGCGCCGCCCGTTCGGAGTAGCGGTGGCGGCGGGCTCACGGCCGCTGCGGGGACCGTGCGGCGGGAGGCAGGAGAATGGGGCGTCGCGAGCGCAGTGGCTGCCCCTGGTGGGGAGCGAGGGGCCGACGTCACGAGTCGCAACCCAATGAATCCCCTGTCTACCCTCTACCGAGCACCACGCCACGCCGGGTTGCTCGACACATACCACATGGCCGAGCCTGGTGGATGAGAAGCTGCGACCAGCTGACTACGTTCGTCGCCAAGCTGTAGCCGTGAACCTCCGTAGCGACCACGAGAAGGCAATGTTTTTTCTCCCGTACTGCTTGATTGATTTTCCCTACAGGCTACTGCTCAATGCTCATATCTTGCTTCGTGTTCTGTTGGTGCCTGCTACCCACAGCTAGCGTTAATGCCTTGAGGAGTGATGACATTGACCACAGACTACTACGTCCTTGCATCACATGGTTGAGGACTTGAGGTTTACCTGGCTGAAGAAATTGGGCGCCCGGCGTGTCCCCTTGCCGCTGCCGTTGGCGGGAGCCGCCGGGCCTTGCCTGGGTGGTGCCGGCGGCGGCGGGATCGACCTTACCCGTGGCGGCGCTGGGGGTGTGGGGACCTTGGCGGGAGGCGGTGGACTTCGGCATTAAACATACTGAGGGAAGATATCATTATATACATGATGTTATTAATATACTTAAATTAGTATGTTTAGAATTTCTACCTAGTGTTGATATGGTTGCTGATCCCCTGACTAAGCCTCTTAGTCAGGTGGTGTTTGGTAAGCATGTTAAGGCTATGGGTTTACAGATTTTTGAATAATCGTTTTGGACAAGTGGGAGATGTATGAAATATGTGTCCTACAACTATATTCAATTTATTTGGAACTTCATATATTATGTAACCTCACGGCGGGTAGAGAGCGAGGTGGGAGCCCGATTCTTCCAAACTGCCTCCGGCATATAAGAGCGTGCCATGCCTTCGAATTGTGCCTTGTACGCCGATGCCGCCGAGTATATCCCTGAAGATTTTGATTTCCAAATGGTGTCATCATTCGTGCCTTGAACAAGATTCACCACACCAATATGTGTCCAAAGGTCTACAAACTCAAAGATGTTTTGCAAGGACAACCCATTGAAGGTGTTGATTTTGGCAATCCAAATGTTTGTTGGTAATGCTCTTATGGGCCGTAAAGTTTTTGTGGGCTAAAAGATTGTAAATGGATGGGGCAATATCTTTAAGCATAAGGCCACCCAACCAAGGTGCATGACAAAAATTGGCGCCCATATAACCGTGTGTGAAAATTAATTTGAAGATGTGGCACCATTGAAAATTCTAATTTTACATGGGTTTCCTACTTGTGAAATTCCCCTATGAAAGCATCCAAACAAAACAACTTATATTCAGTATGGGTTGTCAAATTTCATGAAACAAGCGAAACATGGTAACACCACAGATATTTGCTGAACAAACTTGTGCCTTGGATGATCGTCCTACAAATTAAGCAATGACACCATCCTAGCTCCAAGAGATGACAATCACTGGGTGCCCCTGATCACTTGGACTTGCACCAGCTGATCGCCGGTACCGTCGGCTAGGAGGAGCGGCCTGAAGACGCAGGCGTCCGAGACCCGGAGGCCATTGTCCTGCGCGAACCCTGCCCACCCTGCCATGATCATGCCGCCCTTGTCGCCCACCTTGACGCGCACCTCCCACCGCCGCTCGCCGCCGCTGCCTGCCACGCTCATCTCGGCGGCGCGCGACGTGGTCCACCCCATGCGGTCGCACAGGGCCTTTTGGTGACATGGCATGACAATGAATGAAGAAAGAGAATGAGGTGGTAACTAGCTATATTACCATAACATCACACTTCTCAAGACAAAATGAGTCTACAATCTAATAAATGTAACATGCATGACACCACATATATGTAACTAACCACTATGAAGGTAGTAACATAGGGTAGTAACATGCACCATGTTACTACTCTATGTTACTTCCCACTATGACTAGTCTTACTACTACGTACTGCTCCATACGGCATCATTTATTTATTTTCTAGCTAGTGCAGACTGCTGACACGAAACCCAAAGAAAGAAATTTTTGATCAAACTTTTAGAGCAATATATAAACAAAACGTGGTATTTCGTACATACCGTATAAATATATATATATATTCCATTATGTATTTCTAATTTTACTGAAAATGAACTAAACATCACGACACTTGCTGTGAATCTACTGCTTTGCCCGCCCTGCAGCCCAACGACGCTTTCCTCGCAGTTTTTTGAGCTTTGGACCCTAATTAACAACATCCACCTAGAATCCGGGGTGGAAGATGATATCATTTAGAGGCTCGTGCCAAATGGCCAATACTCGGACACGCCAAATGGAAAAAATTGTGGTTTTTGCCCCTCTACGCATGCAAGCACTGCACCGAAACCGTCGATCACCTCTTCATCCATTGCCGCTTCGCGGCATATCTTGGCGGACCTCCGTCAAGGATTGATTGGGAATACCCGACCTCAACCCATCGCATTGGGTCAACCTCACGATCTCCGAGTGGCGGAACATGACGGTGGGCTGCCAAACTTCGAACATTCACTGCCTCCGAGTGAGAGTTTTGCAATGCAAGTCCGAAATCTTCCCACGAGCCCTTGAACACGGAGAATTGGGGACACGTGGCATCACGACGAAAACTGCTAAAAATCCGAGATCGTCACTTGGCCGAACGTTGCCCCACACAAAGTTGGCTAGCCACGCGTCTTTGGGGTGGCGTCGGCTTCTGACCGTGGCGATGACACCTTGGTGCCACATGGTATGGATCATGTGTTGTCTTTAGACGCTTCACTGATAATACACAAATGTCGATGCGTGCTCTTTTCTATTGAATGCATTTTGATTGTGTTTGAGACACTACCGGGTGTTATTGTGTTTGGTGTATGTAATACCCCCCTCGATTAATTCGGCGTCGTGAGGTTCCGAATGAAGCATGCACCTGGCTAGCTATAGCCTTTCATCTTGGCTTGACGTTTCTATCGGTGCCGTCTCGGTTTGCGTTTGACTCCAGATAGCCTATCGGCGACGCGAAATTTACATCACACCGATGCATGTGTCGTGGTCTCGACTCCGCCGCCATAGGTCCCTAGCCATCGTCAACCCATTGCCGCTTCAGTCAAGGAACACACGCGTACACTATAATCCTTGTCATATCAGAACTCGTCACGCCTCAACAACGAGATTCTCGTCCGCTAGACATATCCGAGAAAACTCTCTCTAAGTTGAAAAAATGTTGGAAACCCTATATTACTTCTACTAGGTGTTTTTTTATGTAGTCCCCTGCAAAGTTGGTCGGGTGGCGCCTGCCGCTTCTGACCATGCATGGTGATGACACCTGGATGCCTCCTGATAGTATCGGTCATGTGTTGTGTTTCGGCTTCACCGACAATGCACAGTGATGCCACGTATACTCTCACACACTAAACAAACGCCTTTGAATTGTGCTATAGGCACTACGGGGTACTATTGCGTTTGGTGTTTGTGTACCCCCCAAAGTTCATGCGGTGGCGGTATTCCCGCCTTTGGTGCCGCGAGAGGTTGTGCAGAGAACATGCACCTAGCTAGCTAGATTCTATCATTTGGGATGGAAGTTTCTCTAGCTAGGTATGGGCGTTGCCTTCTGAGCTCGCGCGCGTTTGACTCCGCATAGCCCGTTGGCGGGCTAAATTGATGCAACACTGATGCATGTGCCATTGGCGCTTCATTTGAGGTATGCACAATGCCTACAGTAAAATCCTTGTCATCCCAAGACTCGTCGCCGCCTCGACGGAATCTACCCCCCCACGAACCTTTCCGAGAACAATCTTTTAAAGATTAAAGCTATCTCCAATGACAAGCATAATATAGATGACGCAGGTGGATGTATGGCCACATTGCAATTCATCACATGGTTACGATAGACACGTGTTCACCTTGGATGTTGTGGTAGGTAGGTAGAGGACGAGATCAAATGTGGTAGACGAATATTTGGCCCCAAGGGTAGGGTGCCACTCATCCCGAATCCGTCGAGCCAATTAGATGCCACTGATTGCGTTTGCGTGGATCGCCCCCCTGTTAAACTCGATTCGAGCCGTAGATCCATCTGGGCTAAATCTAAATCTAAATCTAACGGCCATGCAGAGGCCCAGCTCCCGAGGAGTCACAGTAATTGCGTTGCTGAACCCAAGCAGCACCTAATAAGTACATATATGCCGCCCACAATTCCCCACCCTCAAACTAATTGCGTTGCTGAACCCAACCACCTCTGCTTTCTGCTATCCCTGATCGATCTCACCGTCCCTCCGCCGCCTTCCCCTCACCGTGGCCCCTCCCTCCCTCCCTCGCCGGCCGCCCTCCCTCCACAGCAACGGGGACAACAAGGGTGGGCAGACCGTAGCTCTCGGCGCCGCGTGCAGGAACGCCGGCAAGGGGATCGACCTGGTGGTGGCCTGACCAGGATGCTGCAGCCGGCGACCACCTCCCCGACCGACCTTCTCCTCTTTACGGTTGGACCTGCTGCATGCTCCTGACGCCACTCCGCCCCGACCACGCCAGGTGAAAATCCCATCGCTACCTAGTATCACCTTGACTGAAAATACTCTTTCTGTGTGTGTCTCTACTCACGTTGCTTCCCACGGATGTATGTACTCACATCCGCCTCACAACATGCGAGGTAATTGATCTCTGCACTTTCATGCACGCTCAACAACTGATTTGGGGACACATCCTGCACAGTTGCTTGCTTGTGATTCACGCTGGGATGAACGATCTTGCATTTATCTCACTATTTCTCATCAGCAGCCCATCTAATTCTTCACCTGATATATATGCCACAGCAGACCCGGCTTTTGGCTAGATGCATAACAATCCTCCAAATTAACGACAGATATTCTATTGAATTTTTGTACATGTACCTCACGACTATAGTTTCGCACCGCTAATCTTGTATCTTTATCAAGTCATCCCACTGCACCCAGTAATATGCATCTATGTCACTCGCCCGGGTTATGCAAGGGGAAGGCCTTATTTAGCAGATGAATTTACATCATTTTAACCAGCCATCTCCAACGTTAACAGCAAAGGAAGCACTACAGTTTTTTAGAATTTCAACTTACCATCGCAGTTCAAGCCTTGTCATCTCCATGAATATCCATCCAATGGCCTTTTTAAAAGTGATGATTGTATTGTATGCACCCTGTTTTGCTTATAATGAAGTAGATCTGTGACCTTTTTTTTTGTTCCTCGTCGAATGGGTTACATGGGCAGCGAGATTTTTCCAGAAAATTCAATGGCTCAGCATCGACATTGGCGCTGGATGCACCCCTGGAGCCAGTCTTCCACTTGTCTGTCACGCCCAAGTAGACCGCTGGGTGGTGATCTCTCTTGGCATAGAGAACACTCCCGTCCCCGAGTCCTGATGCTTGGCATCAACACTATGGGGATGAGGTAGTCCTACTCTCTTCAACCCTACTGCTTTCTTACGAATTTAAGCTTCATTACAGACTTTACTCTTCCACTTCATATCTTTACACCGCAATTGCCTCAACTTGTCTCAGGTTCCTGCTGCGGTACTTGTGGTGGTGCTGCTGCTGTACATCCGACCTCCTGATGGCCGCACCGTCCGTGGGGCCGAGATGCACCTGTTTTATTATTCTACTAGAACCACGACCACCATACGAAAGGTCTCTCTTTCTCTCTCAGTTAGCATCTCTTTTTTTTTGGACTGTCACATGTATGCTTGCATGGATACGAGTTTCCAGTTTTCTTCACTACAAATGCTGGGATGTAAAGGTGTTCCATCATCCAAGTGTGTTCTGCATGCATCATTGTAAATTAAACGTTTTTCATTAATTAGCCGCTCTAGATTTTCTGCAATTACTTGCTTCTCTTATAATTTCTATCTTTCTTTGCCATCACAGATCAATATGGAGCGTGCCTTTCATCAGATATTATTCGATATTTTATTTTTGCTACCCACCCAACAAAAAGTTGATTTGATATGATACTAAATTAACCTTCAAACGTAGAGTTTGATAGGCCACTCTACTCATTCATGACCCGTTCTAGATTTTCTGTAATTACTTGCTTCTCTTCTAATGGCTCTCTTTGTTTATCATCACAGATGAATATGCGGTGTGCCTTATAAGTTATAACTGAATAATTGCCTTGCGGGTTGAGGAGAGTGACCTGGACAACGCCGGAGACAAGAACGACTCGTAGTAAGGTGCATCCCGCTGCCTTCTCTGATCAATCTGTGATATTCTGGCTGCCACGCAATTGTTGCTGCACAGAAAGGTTCGAGCTAGTTTCAACCTGACCATTGCTAATTTAGTTTTCTGGCTTAGTGCACAGTTGCTAAAATGGTGTAACCTCAAGTTCACAACTGTCTTATTCATATTCATATGCTGATGGCCTGATTTTAAATAGATGAGACATGAGATGTTTGTATTTAAGCTTTGCTGGCATATATTGCAACTCATATAAGAATTGAATTACATTGTATATTGCAATTATAGACCAAACGGAATGGATGAGCATCTCTTGTGTTATTTTTTTGGTGCTGCTTATGAATCAACATAACTGACAACTTTTATTGCTTTCAGGTTCAGATCATACCGGGGTTGAATAGCACCAAGCCGAGCGTACCAGGAGGCGGTGTTGGAGGGTGGACCAGTACCCCACTTGTGCTTTCAGGTCTCCGATTTTTCTGCATGCATAGGGCTGCTCTTATGATTCCTCTCCTCTCCTTTTATTTTTAAATGTATAGTCTGTTGTATGCATAGTCTCTGGAAGTATATACAAGATTGCTCAAATTTGTATATTTATTGGCTTCTTTGTTCATGGAGAATGACATCTTAACAAATGTTTCTCGACGCTTTGATTAAATTAGTAGTATTGAGTTCTAATCATCCTCTTCATTTTTTATCACAGAATTTCTTGTGGCCACTTTTCCTTACTATTGGAGCGTGCCTTGGAGGTGCAAACTAGGTGGGTTCAGGATGACTTCCTTCACTAGGATGCAGCTGGGGACAAGAACGACCCAGTGCCTCCTGCCTGCCTTTTACCTTGTAAACAGCACACAAGGTTGAGTATTTGATTTAGGTGTTCTTGAGTTCATTCATCTCTTTTGGTGAATAAATGGGACTGTTTCTGCTTAGGTTTATGTGCTACTTTAGCAAAAAATTATCTAACTAGCAAACGAGGATCCGGAAAAACTGATAAACGTGTAGTAATTTTGTAGATTATATTCTTAGGTTTCTCAATTAATGGCAACACCTAGATTGATGTCCTCGTGTTGATAATATATCTACACTCTTTGTTAGTTTATCATGAATCAAATGGTTTCAACCGCAACACAAGGAAGTAGCATGAGTGTTTCTAGATACATCAACACTCCGAGTTTTCTCTTCTAATTATTCTCTTCATTCGTGATTACAGATTTTCTTGCCGCCACTTATCCTGAATGTGGATGGTGCCTTGAAGCTGGAAAATGGGTGGCTTGGCTGCTGCTATTGCTGCTTAGGCTCTCATACGATGGACTTAGACTGCTGACTGCCGGCACATGGCGGTGAGCCTCACATCCTCCTAGATCTGTTCGGATCCCTTTTGCTGATTAAGAGGCTGTGGCTTCTTCATTTTCTTTGTGGCGAAATTTAACCCTAGCTTCACTTGTCTGCTCTCTGTAGAAAGTTCATGATTGGGTGCAGTTGTGTTGGTAGACCCAAGTGTCGGCGGCAGCATTGATGGCGCCGTGCATGAAGGTTCAGTAGGGCGCCTGGGTACATGATGGTAACTTCCTCCTCTACTAGACCGCATGCCGCCGCCTGGGATAAGAACGAACCACTAGGTGCCTCCTGCTGCCTGCCTTGCACTAATTGATTATTCCTTGGTTGCATGTTGTGCAACACAATCGTTTGGTTGTGAATTTACCTTGTTGTTTGCAGGTTCTGTTGACTGTATGGTTTTGGTATACAGTTTTGGCGAGCAATTTTAGCAAGAAGTAGATTGACAGTAATTGTGTTGGATGCTACAATCTCTTTCCCCTCAAGTGTGTAAAGAGCGTTCTTGTTGCATATGTTTTTGAGGTTGTAAGAAATGGAATCCTGAGATATGTTCTGCACCATTTTAATTTCGTGTTGGCTGCAATATTATCTCTAAAGAAACAATCTACTTCAGCTGGGCATGCTCAACTAGTTTGTCATGTTGTTAGTTTTGGCCAAAAGAAAACATAAACACCTTCTAATCTTGCGAAAATTAATATCATGTACCTTCTTTCTTGATGATTGAGTGTAGCAGTAGTCAACTAGCAGCAAGGTTTCAATTGTCGACATTCCATGAAATGAACTTTGTGGTTGAGCCTTCGTTTTTAAGATGACGTGTATTTGAGCTACGATTCCCAAGTGAGACAATATCCATGTTATATTTAGTGTTGATTATTAAGAAACAACATTGTTATTTTATTTCATAGTGTCCTTTTCACCATTGTGGTAGTCCTAGACTTCACCATTATGTTTGTTGAGTGCGACCTGGAGAAGCTGAACGACTTTGTATTGTGGCGGCCAAGTACTTACAGCCCATTAGATACTACAATGATCGTACGAGAGTACCTCAAATGTACTGGGCTTATTTCCCTGTGACTTGTTCTCATTTTTTTCGTACATGTGCTCATTTGAGCTGTGGTAATTTTCTTCCACGCCTTTGTGCGGCGTGGTTCACAACTCTACTCCCAGGTTATTTTGATGCTGTAAAAAATTAAACCATAATATCTGTTCGGCTGCATTTTTGTTTTCTTTTGGTTTCATTATCTCTGTAGAATTTTGTGTAGCTGGGCATGCTCAACTCGTTTGTCATGTTTCTGGGTTTGGTCACACCATAACAGAATCACCTTCTAATCATGTCAAAATTAATTATGTACCCTGTTTCTTGATGATTGAGTGTAGCACTGCTCCACTAGCACTTGCATATACATTACATAAAATGGACTTGTGGTTGAGCACTTGCGCTTTCATCTTTAGGATGACTTGTATTTGAGGTACGATTTTCAATTAAGAGAATATCCATCTTTCTAGTGAGATAATATCTTGCTATAGATTTTGCTGGTTTTTAAGAAACAATATTGTTACTTATTTCATGTTGTCATTTCACCATTGAGCTAGTCCTAGACTTATAGAAATATCCTTTATATCGTACTGGTTTGTGATAAATTGCTACCCATCCTCTTAAGATCTTATTATGATCATTTCATTTTTGTGACAGCGAGTAGTCATGAGCACGGAGGGGCTATAGCTGGGCGAAGGGAGCAACGTCACTGTCTTGAGGCTGTACTTGGTTGAGTGTGACCTGAAAAATCAGGGCAAGTCTGGCATTGTGGCGGCCAAGTGCTTACCTGCGCTTAAACGTTATGATGAGCTTACAGGAGCACCGCCAAGGTACTAGGTTTATTTGGTTGTACTTACGATTAATTGGTATGGTATATGTTTCCCTGAAATTGAGATGGTAAATTTGTGGTACTCCTATGTATGCTTCCAGATCTGCACTGCGGTGCTTATGCTGCTAGTTGGGCATTGTGGCAGCCAAGTACTCATGGCTGCTTAGATACTACAATGATCCTACACAAGAGGACCACCTAGGTAGTTGGTTTATTCCCCTTTGACTTATGCTCTTTTATTCGCGCTTATGCTCAAGTAGTTTATACTTATGAAATTAGATCCTTTACAAAGATCCAATTCAAATTCGTAACACCTATTGGTGATTTTTTAGGTCAATGAAGCACCATAGAACCCACCACCGGTCTCCTGCGCTAACGACGTTGTCGTTAATGGGCGTTGGTCTCAGACAATGCATGTCCACGCAGCATGGAGCTGCTGCCAGCGTCTTCCACCGGGGGATCCGGCATTGCTGTTGGGCTGGCTGTGGCCCACCATGCTTCGTGTTCGGTAGTAGGCTTGGCTAGCTCTGGGCTTCACTAAGCTAATCATTGTGTTGCTACTGTGGTGGTGGTGTTGTCTTGGCCTTGCCTACACCCCTCTCCGATGAGCTCCTCGTAATCCTTTTGTTGCTTTATTGGGCATCGAGCCGCGGCTATTCTGTCCCCTGCCAATGTGCAGAGGGGTTCGTCTTTTTGCTCCATGCAATTTTATTTCTGTATAAAATGAATCTTGTGTCGTGTCGCGATTCTTCATCATTTTAATTTTGTGTTGGCAGCATGATTTATCTCTAAAAAATCTAGTGCAATTAGGCATGCTCAGCTAATATTAGTCCATCTTTTTGGTTTTAGGCACACCAAAACATAACCGCCTTCTAATCTTGTGTAAATTAGGGATTTATTATGTCCCTGTTTCTTGATGATTGATTCATGCACTAGTCAACTAGCTTTAAGTTTTTTTTGTTTTCTACTTGCCAAGCATTGTGGTTGTTCTTTCACTTTTAGGGTGACCTTATTTTGAGTTATGATTTCAAGTGAATACTCATATGCTATATCTTGCTTGTTACTTTGAGATGACATTGTTATTTAATTCATGTTATCTTGTTCACAATTGTGATAGAGAGTATCTGCTATATCGTACCGGTTTGTGATAAATTTCTACCCGTCTTCATAAGTTTTCATTATGACCATATCATTTATGTGACAGGGAATAGTCCTGAGGATGGAGCGGCTGTTGCTGGCAAAGGGTGGAGTGTCACTCTCTTGAGGCTGGACTTGGTTGAGTGTGACCTGGAGAATCAGGGCGAGTCAGACATTGTGGTGGGCTGGTGGCCAAGTGCTTACATGCACTTAAACACTATGATGAGCTTATGAGAGCACCACCAAGGTACTGGTTTTATTTGGTTATACTTATGCTTTTTGGTCTGCTATGTCTTCCTGTAATTGAGATGGTAAATTTGTGGTACTCCTATGTATGCTTCCATATCTGCCTATGGTGGTTAATGCTGCTAGTTAGCAACTCTATTAGTCTAAATTCCCAAAAAGTTTGTGCTGCAATCGTCTTATACCAATTCTGGTACTATGTGATCTCTTGGTATAATTCCCAAAAAGTTTATGCAAAAATATTTTAGAATTGCAGTTTTCCATAATAATTCACATAATAACATGATAAATTAGTGAGCAGCTGAGCACCTATTTTTTGACTTTACCATGTCCGAGGCAGCCAAGTATATACACACATGTATGCAATTTTGCATGCAAAGCAAAGCATAGTAAGTAGTAAACAGCTTATTTTCGTTTTTGAGGGGAAGCAAGGAAACAGCTAACACACAATGTATGCCATGGAGTGCAAAGCTGGAACACGAAGCCCATCACGTGTACCGGTCATGTACAAAACAAACTTGTGTCATTTTTTTTGGTGCTAGCGTGTTGATTATGTACAAAACCATCCTGTGTCAGGTCTGTACATGACAAAACGGTAGCTAAATTGGTAGGAGTGCGCGACAGCAGGAGACGCACGTTCGATTCTTGGTACCATCATTTCATTTTTCGCGCGAATATTTCCAGCGGTTCGACCGACTATCTGGCAAGCTGGTTTTCTCCTTAAACCACCGGTCGAACCGCGGTTCTGCTGGTTTTCACCGGGTCACTTGCCTGAACGGTCCTCTGCGCTTAATAGACTGGGAGGAGCTATAGCATGTAACAACCAGACAATGGTATGTTGCTAGGAACACGATCAGAAGACGAGGTGAGGAAAAAGGGGCACTAGGGGCTCTACCAGTGTTGTGGTGCACATGTCACTACACCACCACCTCCTACTCATTCTCTGAAGCAACAGTGCCGTGGTGATGAGCTCCATGGACCCAACAATGGAAGAGCAGAGTAGAGGTAGAATGGAAAAATCTCTCTTGGGCGATCTACTTGTCTCCTCCTTTGTATTTATGTACACAACCATACGGGTTCATCATTTGTTGCTAAATGATCTGAGTCAACAAAAGATGGAAAATACTTCCATGTTTAACTGCAAAACCAAAATATGGAAAATATACTTCTTAGATAAAATGCAGATGAAATAGCAACATGTTTTGCTCTGGTAGTTCCTTCAGTTTTCTTCCTCGGCTAGTCATGTTCAATACTATCTCCAGTAGGGTCATGAAAGTCTGAATCTTCCTATACTTACATTTCAGAGTATTGGCATTGAAACTCTAATAGGAAAACCATCTTACTAGTTTGCTTTGTTGCTTCAGTCTGAAGGTTAATCTTCTTACTAGTTTGGTGGAACAATTCGTTCCTAGCTATGTATCCCTACTGTTGAAGATCATAATATTCTTGCGCTGCCTGTAACTTTCTATTTTCAATTCTTTTTTAATAGGATTGAGGAAGCATTGATCAATTATAGTGCACGAACAGTACAAGATTATAATGTTGGTGTAGGATTTCCAACTTATGAATGAAGAGGTACAATTTCCTACTCCTAGAGATGTTCATTTGTTTGGCAAATAAGTGGTTATTTTGGTGTTAAAGAAATATCCATGTCATTGTTGTGTTGGTGCTGGCTACAATGGTATCTCTTATCTATTACTAGTGGGCATGCTAACTCGGTCACACCGAAACACAATCACCTTCTAATCTTTGCAAGTAGGTTAAACTTGTGTTCTTGTTTGGCTAGTTATCGATATGGTGTTTAGGATCTTACTCCTAGTAAAGAATCATGTATTGTTCATTTTGTAGTAGCTGCAGTTGGGGAATTGCTTATATTTGCCATGTTGTTGATCTCTGTGCATTATGCTCTTGCTCAATACGAGGAATAAGTTGGGGATGAGTTTGTCTTTAGTTGGGGATAAGTTGTGTCGATCGTGCCACGGATGTGTGTATGTTTTGTGCTGTCCATTGTTGGTCATGACGTCCTTCTGGGCATGTTTCCCTTCCCCTGTGACTTATGGTTTGCATGTTTCCTATGAGGTTTAGACTTTGCTAGTGGTAGTTATTTCTGATTTGGTACTTTCCTTTGATCAAGTTTATGCCAAAGGAATAGAACTTCCATAATTGCCTACCATCTTGTTTGTGATGAACGATTTGTTTGTGTTGTCACCTAAATAGATCTGGCCCTTGGGTGTATGAACAGTTGGGTTTGGGTACCCTTTCACTTGCCTGTTTTGACAAATTAGAATGACAATATTTTTTCTTGTTTTGAAACTAGATGAGTTTGTATTAGTCCAAACTACTTGAATGGTTTAGCTGCGGCTATCATTAATTGGTGGCTGACTTTGATATGGGTTTGTAAGTTGTTGTGTATGAAGTGCTGACTCGGTATCTTTAAGTTGAACTATTGCATCTTGAGTTACTGATGTTGTTCAAATCATTGGGCAGTAGAAATAGGAACTAGTAGCAAGGTTGCGATTGGCTCAACTCTGCAGTGCAGTTGGCTTGAAGCATCAATCCAATGCATGACTTTTAAGAACAAGGACTCGACCATACAAAACTGTAAGCTTTCATATCAATCGACAAATCTTAATTTGGTTTCTACTATCAGTTCATATAGAGGCCCATTGTGTACTATATTACTGAGAGTGTTGTACGATATAATCATATTATCATAGACAAAGCTGCTATATTTTCCTCATGTTTTCTGATAGTTGTACTCGCCATTTTATATGACATTGGAAAAAAAAACAGAGCTGCGTCGAAGGATGTACAGAAATATAGAACAATGAGTTCTCTCTTACTGTTGGTCTAGCAGTGCCAGCATACTGGTGTAATGAACTGATGAAGTTCTAAGTTGCGAGTGATAATATCAACAGTTTCATAATCTATAATACTCTTCATCTTGTGTATTGCAGTTTGTGCAATCCTGCAATAACAATAAGCAACTGCCAATGTATAATTTACGGTAGATACCAGTACACGGTTCTGGTGGTATAAGTTGAAGTTGAGATTTGGTGCGTATGTGTGCTGTACCTAAATTTTGAAACATGGGCCAGTGAAGTACAAGGCTTTGAGATGAAATTCTCAGGGTACACTTTGGTAAATAAGGAATAACATATTACTCATTTTGCATTCAGCTGTCATGAAAAATAAACTTATTCCAGTTCTTAGAAGCATGACTAAGTTTCAAAAAGTTTGATATATCGTTGCTTTATCACATTGCTGATTTTCCATTCAGATTTCAGATAAAATAAGTACTTATATTATTTTGTTCATACGACATGTTTGTCACTCAAGATCACTTTGCAGCCCATCTTACTTAAATACTACACCTCACTAGAAGTACCCTAGAATGATCATCTTCACCTATGTGATAGGATCCTGCCGAAGCTAAGAAGCAAGATACATGGCGTCCCAAGTCCATGCTATTGTTGCTACCGTGTTCGTTGACAGATGCCGCTAGCTTTGCCACCTACAGAGGCATCGGCGCAAAGTGGATGTCCAGAATGTGGAAGTGCAGCTGCCCAGTCACTCCTAGGTTTGTCCATGTCTCGCTTCAGAATTTTTGGGCTTGAATGTTTAGCTAATAACTTCAATCTGTTCATATACTCATGTGACAAGTTTCATTTTAGAAAGGTCAAAGTGTGTGTTGATCTGCAGATATCCTGGATGAGAATGCACGTACTAAAACTATGGCTTGGTAAGCTTTTCTCCATTTGCTAGGCCATGTCCACATAGAATAGGATTTCTTCTTTTTTGCATGGTTGTGCAAAGTGTATAGGCCATCTCACTGCTTTTTTTCTGATGAGCACCAAGCTCCAGACTGGTTGTTTTTCTTACAGAACTCACATCAGGGCGTTGTTTAATTCTCATCTTATATTGGCATGACCCAACTTTTTGTCATCCATATGCTAACTGCAATGTTTGTGGTGCGTGGCCATCCTGCGCTGCTGTTGTGGTGGGTTTGGTTTGTTGGTGTACACTGAATTGCGGCTTTAGCTTGCCTGAGATGCATAAAACCAGTCCACTTCTACTATCCACAAGTTGTGATTGTTATTCTCCTAAATGAAAGCATTGGTTGCATCATCTCATGCTGGTTTTTTGAATATGATAGTAGGTGCCATTGAATCAATCCTTTCCAAGGCAGAAGGTGCCACAAGATGAATCAATCCTTGCCAGTCACATGGTACTGATGCATGTTCTCAATAGGATATAGTAAATAGAAGTGATAAAAATTGGTTAATAGGAATGTTGTTTCTTCTCCATCATCCTATACCTTGCAACAATGTTCGCTGTGCAATATCTATGCCATGGCAGCAGTGACCTTTATAGCACCTTAGTATATGTGGCCAGCACAGGATTCAGATTCGAGAGCATCTTGTGACGCCGCCTTAATGTTTTTTATGTAACTATTCGAGGATTGTTTATGAAACTAACTTCCATTGAAGTTTGTTGTTTGATATTTTGGTCTATCAGTTTGATTAGACATTGGTTGCGGTTGTTTATTGTAAATTTGAATGTCAAATGAGTTGTGTCATGTGGTCTCGAGTCTATTTTGATGTATATAATCCTGCTGTGTGTTCTGGATGTCCGAAAAATTTGTGGATGTCATGCCGAATTTTCGAGGTGAACATCAGAGGCTTGTATCTGAGCAGATTCATCCATTTAAATCATTCTTAGTGTTTTCTTTATTAAACTTGTATGAGTGATGGTTATAAGTTGGAAAACTAGAACCCAACTGATTGACTCTTATGACGAGTTACTGCGTTGTCATGTGGTAGAAATTATTCTTTGATTTGGAAGTTTGTAGTAGCAGATTGCTGATGAAAATTATTTGATTAGAAGGAAAAGACGATGGGTCTTACTACTACTACCTTGTTCTAAAATAAGTATTGTATCTTTAGAAGTGTTTTAGTTATAGATAGATCCATCTCGTCTACAGTACTAGTTTCCGACGAGGGGTACAAGGCTGTCTTGATTTCTCTCGGAGCTTACCAGGACCGGCGGTTTTGGCCAGGATTGAGATCCATGTACGTAGCTGACCAGGACCTTGATCGACTAGCACTGTCGCTTACACTGGCCCACTCATGATGAACTGCAACTCATACGAGCCTGCCGATGCACTGATAACGAAATGTGCATAACCTGTTTCATACAAAATGAAGGAGAACGGATCGGCGGTCTCCCCGGCGATCAGCCACGGCTAGGCATGGAGCACCACACGGCTCCCTTGGTCGTGGTATTCCCTGCGTACGCAGCAGGCTTCCCGTGGTCGTGTGTCAAGGACTAGCGGTACTCCACCATTGGCCGCGTCTGGATCGACGAGCTCTGCGTAGCGCCGCCGCGGCTACTCCATAACGGGAAACATGAATCCATGCATATACTGGGGCAAATCGCCAACCAAAAGATCAGTAGATCACCATGGTTATCTCTAACGGCCACACCCAAGATTGCGTGAGTCTCGTGTGGCGTACAGCCTTCATGCAGCATCACAAGTCAGCAGATCAGCAGCATCACAAGTCAGCTTCGAAAAGCCCACTGTCGGCAATTATTCTGCAACCTGACATGCAGATCGTCGGAATACCTGCTCCGTGGTCATAGGAAGTCTTGTTCCTCTGGTTTCTTACAATTGTTTCATCAATTCCACGAGACTACAAAGATTTCTACTCGATCATGTTTTTATAGCCTCTCTTGTTTTAACTGGGGAGGCCCAATGCGCTGATGAATACTTGTGTTGTTCGCACTTTATTCTTCTTTTTATCATCCATTATTATTTTTTCTGTATTTATCAAAATGTCCAGAAATATAAGAAGCTTGTTGTCAAAATTCTGTAACACTAGTGTCATGCTACAAAATGGCTAGCAAGGGAGCACTAGATTGTGTGTTTGCAGCTAGCTAATACTAATCCATTGATCTCACACGTAGTGGTCTAGCTTGTACATAGGTTGGTTTTCTCATTGGCTACTTAGCACCGACTTGATGGAAGGGGCGACTAAGGTAATGTATATTTTGGCGAGTTGATTTGATCGTGCGGCGAGACCTTTGACAACAATAAAGACTCCTAACGTGTTTTGTCATCGATGTTGTCGCTCGTGTCCCAGATAAGATGCAGATAGGTTGGAGGCTAGGGGAAGATGGCGGCGCCGGTGGGAGTATTGAAAGTTGATGGAAGTTTTGCTTTCTATATAGCGCTTAGATTAGATGTGGCAATCAAATAAAAGTTGTCTCGTTTATGCGGGAGCGATCCATTACATGATCCTGTGGAGCATCCATCGTTGGAAGCTGCTAGCATTGGAAACAAACCATGGGAGAGGTTCTGGATCGTTTTGTTGCATTTACGAGTTTCCTTGAGACATGAATAGTTTTCAGGATGACAGCTCATTTATGAGAGAAAGAGAGAGAGAGGCGAATAGTACTACTCCTTACCAAAAGCAGAAGAAAATCAGAAGTCACATAGGCTCATTAGTCATGCCTCCTCCTCGATTGTGTATCCCTGCTCGTTTGGTTTCCCTAGGATTGCCATGTCAGCGATCCGTGCTTCTTTTCATCTCAGCCCCACATCTTCATGGTCATCTCCCAACAGCAAGTTGCAGCTTTGGAGAGTAGAATTTCCCGGACTCACTCCAGCCATACCTTGCCTCCTCTAACTATAAGTACAAGACGGTGGTTGCCCAGCCGCGCGTCGGCTAGCGCGTGACAAGTGACTTAGACATTGACTCTTGCTCGGAGAGGAGAGGAGAGGGGCGCTGCCATGATGCTCTGGTGGAGGCCGCCATGGCGACTTGGTTGGAGGCGGGCGCGGTTTCCGGGCGGTGGCGACGGCAGCATGCTGGGCGAGGGCTTGGCCATGGTGTTCCAGAGGCGAAACCTGTGAAGGCGATGGGATGATGTGTGAGCTCAAGGGCAGCGTCAACGATGGAGGACGAAGACGCGGAGCCCTCCCATCGCTACGGCCGCCTCCGCGCGCAAGGTCCTCGCTCGACTCCGTTTTACGCGGCGCGCACCTCCGTCCCGTGCCGCCGTGCGCATCCAGCATAACCCAGAACGGGCCTGCACCGTATGGCCGGCGCCGCCCGTTCGGAGTAGCGGTGGCGGCGGGCTCACGGCCGCTGCGGGGACCGTGCGGCGGGAGGCAGGAGAATGGGCGTCGCGAGCGCAGTGGCTGCCCCTGGTGGGGAGCGAGGGGCCGACGTCACGAGTCGCAACCCAATGAATCCCCTGTCTACCCTCTACCGAGCACCACGCCACGCCGGGTTGCTCGACACATATCACATGGCCGAGCCTGGTGGATGAGAAGCTACGACCAGCTGACTACGTTCGTCGCCAAGCTATAGCCTTGAACCTCCGTAGCGACCACGAGAAGGCAATGTTTTTTCTCCCGTACTGCTTGATTGATTTTCCCTACAGGCTACTGCTCAATGCTCATATCTTGCTTCGTGTTCTGTTGGTGCCTGCTACCCACAGCTAGCGTTAATGCCTTGAGGAGTGATGACATTGACCACAGACTACTACGTCCTTGCATCACATGGTTGAGGACTTGAGGTTTACCTGGCTGAAGAAATTGGGCGCCCGGCGTGTCCCCTTGCCGCTGCCGTTGGCGGGAGCCGCCGGGCCTTGCCTGGGTGGTGCCGGCGGCGGCAGGATCGTCCTTACCCGTGGCGGCGCTGGGGGTGTGGGGACCTTGGCGGGAGGCGGTGAACTTCGGCAGTAAACATATTGAGGGAAGATATCATTATATACGTGATGTTATTAATATACTTAAATTAGTATCTTTAGAATTTCTACCTAGTGTTGATATGGTTGCTGATCCCCTGACTAAGCCTCTTAGTCAGGTGGTGTTTGGTAAGCATGTTAAGGCTATGGGTTTACAGATTTTTGAATAATCGTTTTGGACAAGTGGGAGATGTAGGAAATATGTGTCCTACAACTATATTCAATTTATTTGGAACTTCATATATTATGTTACCTCACGGCGGGTAGACAGCGAGGTGGGAGCCCAATTCTTCCAAACTACCTCCGGCATATAAGAGCGTGCCATGCCTTCGAATTGTGCCTTGTACGCCGATGCCGCCGAGTATATCCCTGAAGATTTTGATTTCCAAATGATGTCATCATTCGTACCTTGAACAAGATTCACCACACCAATATGTGTCCAAAGGTCTACAAACTCAAAGATGTTTTGCAAGGACAACCCATTGAAGGATGTTGTGGTAGGTAGGTAGAGGACGAGATCAAATGTGGTAAACGAATATTTGGCCCCAAGGGTAGGGTGCCACTCATCCCGAATCCGTCGAGCCAATTAGATGCCACTGATTGCGTTTGCGTGGATCGCCCCCCTGTTAAACTCGATTCGAGCCGTAGATCCATCTGGGCTAAATCTAAATCTAAATCTAACGGCCATGCAGAGGCCCAGCTCCCGAGGAGTCACAGTAATTGCGTTGCTGAACCCAAGCAGCACCTAATAAGTACGTATATGCCGCCCACAATTCCCCACCCTCAAACTAATTGCGTTGCTGAACCCAACCACCTCTGCTTTCTGCTATCCCTGATCGATCTCGCCGTCCCTCCGCCACCTTCCCCTCGCCGCGGCCCCTCCCTCCCTCCCTCGCCGGCCGCCCTCCCTCCACAGCAACGGGGACAACAAGGGCGGGCAGACCGTAGCTCTCGGCGCCGCGCGCAGGAACGCCGGCAAGGGGATCGACCTGGTGGTGGCCTGACCAGGATGCTGCAGCCGGCGACCACCTCCCCGACCGACCTTCTCCTCTTTACGGTTGGACCTGCTGCATGCTCCTGATGCCACTCCGCCCCGACCACGCCAGGTGAAAATCCCATCGCTACCTTTTCGATAAAGGGCGATTTCATTACTTAAAAGGTTTAAGTATTACACCCGGCCTCTGCATAGCTAAGATGCACACAGCCGCAACACAAATAGCAGACAATTCCATGTTTGACCAAACGAAAAGAAGAACGCAGGACGCAGCATGGAATACTAAGGTATCGGTGGAGCAATCCTGAGACTATGCCGCCACCCATGTAGGGAAATAAAATCCTTCGCCGTGTCCTCCAACCGTGTACACACCTCCGTAAAGAGGTCGCGGTCCTCCATACGCTGCAGCAACGACCATGAACGGAGCAAACTGGTGCACCGGTAGACAACCTGCAAAAGATTAGCATTTGTGTTATTAAAAACCTTGTCATTTCTACATAGCCACAGCGACCAAATAACAGCAATCGCTCCCACCCTAATAAGTGTTTTGTACCTATGGTCCACCCCATTAAGCCAATTACCAAAGATATTGGGAACGCTACGTGGTGGATATAAGGTAGAACTCATTTGGATGATTGACCATATAGACTTTGCAAACCGGCACTGGAAGAAAAAGTGTTTGATTGTCTCATCTTGATGACAAAAAACACACGATTTACTTCCTTGCCAGTTGCGTTTAGCAAGGTTGTCTTTAGTAAGAATGACCCCCCGACGAAGATACCAAGCAAAGACCTTAGTCTTCAGAGGTATCTTCATCTTCCAAATTAGCTTATTATTAGATACCGGCTCGACGGGTTGGATCAAGGCCGTATACATGGATTCAACAGAGAATATTCCATTCTCATTTAGATTCCATCTAAAAACATCTGGCCCATTTGTCAGCTGGATAGCTTCCAAACGCTGCAATAGGGTATTCCATGATGCTAGCCTTTGTCCATTAAGATTTCTTCTGAACGTCATATTAGGTGGAGAAGACTCCATTACCTTGGATAAGGTATCACCTTTATGACGCACAATATTATATAAGGCTGGATATTGTTGTCGGAGAGGGTAATCTCCAAGCCATTTATCCTCCCAAAATCTTATTTGTGTCCCATCATTGATCAAGAAAGATCCAAATGGGAAGAAGTATCTCTTCGTCGCCATCAGGCCAGCCCAAAAGTGTGAATCCCCGGGTTTCCATGAGACCTGGGATATTGCCTTTGAACCAACATACTTTCTCTTCAAAATGGTTTGCCACACCCCTTCTTCAGTGAGTAGTTTAGCCAGCCACTTCCCAAGCAGGGCCCTGTTCTTAACCTGAAGGTCATGAACACCGAGCCCTCCTTGATCTTTCGGCCGACAAACAACTCCCCACTTAGTAAGCCGGTATTTCTTTTTTTCGCTATCCCCTTGCCAAAAAAATCTTGATCGCAAATAATCTAAGCGACGCAAGACACCTTTTGGGATTTGGAAGAATGATATCATATACAGTACCATATTGGTTAATACTGAATTAATGAGTACCAATCTTCCACCTAGGGATAGCAATTTACCTTTCCAACTACTTAACCGTTTTTGCAATCTTTCCTCGACATGTTTCCATTCTGCCAACGTAAGTCTCCGGAAATGAATCGGGATACCTAAGTATGAGATAGGAAACTGGCCCAACCCGCAGCCAAATAGTTCGGCATAAAGGTTTGCATCGTCTTGGGCCTCACCGAAACAAAACAATTCACTTTTATGGAAATTAATCTTCAATCCCGATAGTTGCTCGAAAGCTGATAAGATCAGCTTCATATTTCTTGCTTTATCGAGGTCATGTTCCATAAAGAGAATCGTATCATCGGCGTATTGAAGGATAGACAATCGACCATCCACGAGATGGGGAACCACTCCTTCAATTTGCCCATCTGCTTTAGCACGCTCTATCATGATCGCAAGCATATCCGCCACAATATTAAACAGAATAGGGGATAGCGGATCACCTTGCCTTAAACCTTTTTTTGTTTGAAAATATCTACCAACGTCATCATTGACTTTAATGGCGACACTTCCTCCAAAAACAAAGTTATGAATTAGAGCTCGCCACTCCTCAGAAAAACCTTTCATTCTGAGGGTTTGCTGAAGGAAAGACCACTTAACTTTATCATAGGCCTTTTCGAAGTCGATCTTTAGGATAACACCACTCATCTTTTTACGATGTAACTCATGAACTGTTTCATGCAAGGTAACAACCCCATCGAGGATATATCTTCCTTGCATGAACGCCGTTTGAGTAGGGCGAACCACGTGGTCGGCTACAGAATTAAGCCTAATAGTAGCTGCTTTTGTAAAAATCTTGAAACAAACATTAAGAAGGCAAATCGGCCTATATTGTTGAATCCTTTCAGCCTCATTAACCTTAGGCAATAAAATGATCTCTCCGAAATTTATACGGAAGAGCTCTAGTTGGCCCACATGAAGCACCGCAAAAAGATCCATCATGTCCTTTTTGATTATGTCCCAGAATGTCTGATAAAACTCTGCTGGGAAACCATCCGGACCTGGCGCTTTGTTGTGCTCCATTTGGAAAATTGCTTTCTTTACTTCCTCCTCCGAATATGGGGCGGTAAGAAAAGCATTTTCCTCGGCAGAAACTTGAGGTATGTCATCTATCCGGTTCTCATCCATTGACAGATTACATTCCTCAGGTTCACCAAACAGGCCTTTGTAATAATTTGTAATATAAGATTTGAGCCGCTCGTGACCTTCGATAGTGCCCTCTTCTTGTACTAAAGAATGAATAAGTTTCTTCCTGTGTCTGCCATTGGCTACACTATGGAAGTATCTTGTATTCGAATCTCCCTCCAGAAGAAATTGAGCTTTCGATCGTTGATACCACTTGAGTTCCTCCTCACGGAGAATCCCAGCTAACTTTGCATTTGATTGACTTTTCAGTTCAATTTCATGTGTAGTTAGTGGTCTCACCTCCGCTAGAGCCTCAATATCATCTATAATTGAAGACAATTGGAGCTTCTCATTTTTTAGCTGCCCAGTCATGTGTCTTGCCCATCCTCCAAGGTATCTACGCGTAGCGCGTAATTTGTTATTCCACCTTTGAATAGGGTCAAGGCCAGCAACCGGTTTCTCCCATACTGTCCTCACCAGATCGACAAATCCTTCCCTGTTGAGCCATCCAAGTTCAAATTTGAACGGACGTTTGCTCAAAGGCCTATGATTGCCAGTGGTGATTAGAATGGGAGCATGATCCGATAAAGACTCAATACGAGGTAAAGCGCGTACAGAAACCATAGGGTATTTCAATTCCCATTCAGAATCCATTAGTACGCGATCCAACTTCTCATATGTAGTAGGCGAAAGGGAATTTGCCCAAGTGAATTGCCTGCCACACATTGTAACCTCTCTCAAGTCCAGACTATCGATGACAGCATTGAACATGAAAGACCAATGATGGTCGAAATGGCCTCTACTCTTCTCATGAGGAAATCATAACAAATTGAAATCCCCCCCAATAATGATTGGGTGTGGATTATCCTTTGTAAGATTAACCAATTCACGAAGAAAAGCAGGTTTAAATTCAGGTTGAGCAGCCCCATAAACTGAGACCAAACTCCACACGAAATTGTCGGTCCTATTGCGGATATGGAGCTTTATATGATAGTCTCCACCCGAAATATGCAACACTTCCATGGAGGAGTCACGGACCCCAATTAACATGCCCCCAGAACGACCCCGCGGTGGTCGGGAGACCCAAGTAAAGTCCACCCCGCCAGAAAGGCGTTGGAGCAAACTTCTTGAGAAATCCCTTCTACCGGTCTCTGAGATAGCAATAAAATCTAAAGAATGATCACTAATGCATTCTGCAATGTGCAAGTGTTTAGCCAAGTCTCGAAGACCTCTGCTGTTTTTAAACATGCCATTCATTAGGAAACAACAGTTGATTTTGACACCTTAGCCTTCTTAGAGGGTCTAGCAGTCTTTTTTGTGGAGGAAGATTTAGATTTTCGGCTGGAAGCTTTCAGATCATAGACTGAGTTAAGCACCGCCTCATCCAAACCCACCTCAGATACCTCTCCAACTAGATGAGAAAGGAGCTGACCATCTGTATCGGAATACAGCTCATCCTCATCTACAGGTGAGATATCCGGCTTACTAGAAACCTTAGGAGTGACTTTTAATCGATCAAACTCCATATGTCTCAAAGCATTAGCCGACACATTGACCGTACCCACAGAAGAACCCAAAGAAACACCTACACTATTCAACTTCGCAGATATAGATTGTGTAGAAAAATTAAGAAAAGACTTGGAGGATGGTTCTGAACCTGTCGAGTCCAAGTTAGAGGCCGCCTTGCGCCTCATTGCCCTGGACAACGAATCCTCGTCTGAGGCCAACGCCCCATCTGTAGCCGTCACTTGCCGCATGCTGCGGCGAGACGGCGTGGCGTGTAGCGGTTGACGAAGAGGAGTGACCACCGGGGAAGGCGAGGTCGGAGTAGACACCCTCCCAGTGGTCACCGTCGGAGACCTTGGCGTCGTGGCTAGGGGGGGCGAGCTTGGAGCTATAGCAGCGACGGTGGGCTCCGACCCCACCGTAGCTACCGCCTCCGAGCTCCCGCCCTTCCCCTCGCGTGGCACCACCATCTCCAGCCGAAGCACCCTATCGGCGACGGCCCCAGGCAGGGAGACGCCACTCGCCGGCCCACGTGACACTGGCTGGTCAGCCGTAAGGGGGAGCTGCTGCTCCCCAACGCAGCCTCGCGCCGGCCCATGGCGCTCTGTCTGGTCAGCAGCAAGGAGGAGCTGCTGCTCTCCATCGCGACCTGCAGGTGCAGCCCCGGCCACGCGCTGACCGTGCTCAAGAGGAGCGGAAGTAAACTGCTTCTCCCCAACGTACTTGAGTGCATGCTCACACATGGACGTGAGCTGCTGCTCCCCAGCGCATGTGAGCTGCTGCTCACGAACGTATGTATGCTTTTGCTCACTTACAGACTTGAGCCGCTGCTCCCCAACGACTGTGAGCTGCTGCTCACCAACGGCCGGGATCTGCTGCTCACCACCATCCACGCCTGCATGCGCCGGTAACAGCTGCCCTCCACCCGGCCCGTGAGCAGGGTGGGAAGCAAGAGCAGCATCCCCTGGCGGCGGAGAAGGCCTGGTCCGACCAAGAACGTTTCGCCGCCCGCGTGATGTAGACGGCGTCACTTGGACCTTCTTGGCGAGAGCCTCCGACGCCACATCCTGCACCACCAATCGCTGCGAAGGAGAAGACACTGAGGAAAGCGCCACACTCAGCTCCTCCGCGGTGACCGCCTTCGAAGAAAAATGTCCGTCCACCAAAGATAAAGGTGGCTGCATGTCCGAGCCCACAAGAGCCGTCGGCGACCGTCGCTCCAACGACGGATGCGACTTACGCAAAGCCGCCACAAGAGCAATACCCCGGGGAGTCTTCGGATCGGAGTTAAAAGGCGTGACTGCATGAAGGACCGCAGCAACCTGAGAAGACCCAACTGGTGCCACTGTCGAGGAACTAGAACCCTGAGCCTGGTGCATTACTGTATCTGATGTGCCCTGCGCGAACTCAGATGTATCCATCGCATCCTCATGCTCCTTCCCTTTTCCTCCATCTCCATCGCCATCCTTCTTCCTCCAAACAAAAGGAACAAAATCTGCCTCAGGAACATAAGAAGGTGACTCACGACTGAAACGGAACTCGTAGCCCTTTAGTTTCACTACCACATCAGATTTCACAAAGGTCGCCGCATCCTTTTTACCGAATTTAGTAGTGTCAAACATGGCGACCAGAACCCGAACGACTCCTCTGCGCCTCAAACTGAGGAGATCAACATCCAGAGTCTTCCCCATCAGCGATCCAACAGCCCACAAACCCCAAAAATGGCGAACATTATGCGGCACTCCCTCCACATGCAGCCAAACCTGTTCAAGCTCAAACTTGTGTGGCACATCCGTAGGCTTCCAAACAGAGACAGACATCTGGGAGTTAAAACCTGGAACCGCCATCTGGATTCCATCCACCACATCAAGGTCCTCAAAGGATGGGAAACTAATGAGAAAAACATTATCTCCATGCGGGACAGCCTCCCACTTCCACTGAGGCTTGGCCGGGCACCTCCGCGCCATTTGCTTCTGAATAACAACTGTAGTAACCGCCTCACCAGTAACAACAACTCTAGCCACCGGGGACGAATTTGGGACAAGATCATCCTTTACCACACTATCCGGCAAGGTGGTGAAAAAAGTCTCATAAGTACCCACTCCGGCTACAAAAGCAGAAGGTCTAGTATCACCTTGACTGAAAATACTCTTTCTGTGTGTGTCTCTACTCACGTTGCTTCCCACGGATGTATGTACTCACATCCGCCTCACAACATGCGAGGTAATTGATCTCTGCACTTTCATGCACGCTCAACAACTGATTTGGGGACACATCCTGCACAGTTGCTTGCTTGTGATTCACGCTGGGATGGACGATCTTGCATTTATCTCACTATTTCTCATCAGCAGCCCATCTAATTCTTCACCTGATATATATGCCACAGCAGACCCGGCTTTTGGCTAGATGCATAACAATCCTCCAAATTAACGACAGATATTCTATTGAATTTTTGTACATGTACCTCACGACTATAGTTTCGCACCGCTAATCTTGTATCTTTATCAAGTCATCCCACTGCACCCAGTAATATGCATCTATGTCACTCGCCCGGGTTATGCAAGGGGAAGGCCTTATTTAGCAGATGAATTTACATCATTTTAACCAGCCATCTCCAACGTTAACAGCAAAGGAAGCACTACAGTTTTTTAGAATTTCAACTTACCATCGCAGTTCAAGCCTTGTCATCTCCATGAATATCCATCCAATGGCCTTTTTAATAGTGATGATTGTATTGTATGCACCCTGTTTTGCTTATAATGAAGTAGATCTGTGACCTTTTTTTTTTTGTTCCTCGTCGAATGGGTTACTTGTCTAACCACAACGTTTTAACCATGGGCAGCGAGATTTTTCCAGAAAATTCAATGGCTCAACATCGACATTGGCGCTGGATGCACCCCTGGAGCCAGTCTTCCACTTGTCTGTCACGCCCAAGTAGACCGCTGGGTGGTGATCTCTCTTGGCACAGAGAACACTCCCGTCCCCGAGTCCTGATGCTTGGCATCAACACTATGGGGATGAGGTAGTCCTACTCTCTTCAACCCTACTGCTTTCTTACGAATTTAAGCTTCATTACAGACTTTACTCTTCCACTTCATATCTTTACACCGCAATTGCCTCAACTTGTCTCAGGTTCCTGCTGCGGTACTTGTGGTGGTGCTGCTGCTGTACATCCGACCTCCTGATGGCCGCACCGTCCGTGGGGCCGAGATGCACCTGTTTTATTATTCTACTAGAACCATGACCACCATACGAAAGGTCTCTCTTTCTCTCTCAGTTAGCATCTCTTTTTTTTTGGACTGTCACATGTATGCTTGCATGGATACGAGTTTCCAGTTTTCTTCACTACAAATGCTGGGATGTAAAGGTGTTCCATCATCCAAGTGTGTTCTGCATGCATCATTGTAAATTAAACGTTTTTCATTAATTAGCCGCTCTAGATTTTCTGCAATTACTTGCTTCTCTTATAATTTCTATCTTTCTTTGACATCACAGATCAATATGGAGCATGCCTTGCATCAGATATTATTCGATATTTTATTTTTGCTACCCACCCAACAAAAAGTTGATTTGATATGATACTAAATTAACCTTCAAACGTAGAGTTTGATAGGCCACTCTACTCATTCATGACCCGTTCTAGATTTTCTGTAATTACTTGCTTCTCTTCTAATGGCTCTCTTTGTTTATCATCACAGATGAATATGCGGTGTGCCTTATAAGTTATAACTGAATAATTGCCTTGCGGGTTGAGGAGAGTGACCTGGACAACGCCGGAGACAAGAACGACTCGTAGTAAGGTGCATCCCGCTGCCTTCTCTGATCAATCTGTGATATTCTGGCTGCCACGCAATTGTTGCTGCACAGAAAGGTTCGAGCTAGTTTCAACCTGACCATTGCTAATTTAGTTTTCTGGCTTAGTGCACAGTTGCTAAAATGGTGTAACCTCAAGTTCACAACTGTCTTATGACACTCTTATAAAGCGGGTTCTACAAATGTCATATTCATATGCTGATGGCCTGATTTTAAATAGATGAGACATGAGATGTTTGTATTTAAGCTTTGCTGGCATATATTGCAACTCATATAAGAATTGAATTACATTGTATATTGCAATTATAGACCAAACGGAATGGATGAGCATCTCTTGTGTTATTTTTTTGGTGCTGCTTATGAATCAACATAACTGACAACTTTTATTGCTTTCAGGTTCAGATCATACCGGGGTTGAATAGCACCAAGCCGAGCGTACCAGGAGGCGGTGTTGGAGGGTGGACCAGTACCCCACTTGTGCTTTCAGGTCTCCGATTTTTCTGCATGCATAGGGCTGCTCTTATGATTCCTCTCCTCTCCTTTTATTTTTAAATGTATAGTCTGTTGTATGCATAGTCTCTGGAAGTATATACAAGATTGCTCAAATTTGTATATTTCTTGGCTTCTTTGTTCATGGAGAATGACATCTTAACAAATGTTTCTCGACGCTTTGATTAAATTAGTAGTATTGAGTTCTAATCATCCTCTTCGTTTTTTATCACAGAATTTCTTGTGGCCACTTTTCCTTACTATTGGAGCGTGCCTTGGAGGTGCAAACTAGGTGGGTTCAGGATGACTTCCTTCACTAGGATGCAGCTGGGGACAAGAACGACCCAGTGCCTCCTGCCTGCCTTTTACCTTGTAAACAGCACACAAGGTTGAGTATTTGATTTAGGTGTTCTTGAGTTCATTCATCTCTTTTGGTGAATAAATGGGACTGTTTCTGCTTAGGTTTATGTGCTACTTTAGCAAAAAATTATCTAACTAGCAAACGAGGATCCGGAAAAACTGATAAACGTGTAGTAATTTTGTAGATTATATTCTTAGGTTTCTGAATTAATGGAAACACCTAGATTGATGTCCTCGTGTTGATAATATATCTACACTCTTTGTTAGTTTATCATGAATCAAATGGTTTCAACCGCAACACAAGGAAGTAGCATGAGTGTTTCTAGATACATCAACACTCCGAGTTTTCTCTTCTAATTATTCTCTTCATTCATGATTACAGATTTTCTTGCCGCCACTTATCCTGAATGTGGATGGTGCCTTGAAGCTGGAAAATGGGTGGCTTGGCTGCTGCTATTGCTGCTTAGGCTCTCATACGATGGACTTAGACTGCTGACTGCCGGCACATGGCGGTGAGCCTCACATCCTCCTAGACCTGTTCGGATCCCTTTTGCTGATTAAGAGGCTGTGGCTTCTTCATTTTCTTTGTGGCGAAATTTAACCCTAGCTTCACTTGTCTGCTCTCTGTAGAAAGTTCATGATTGGGTGCAGTTGTGCTGGTAGACCCAAGTGTCGGCGGCAGCATTGATGGCGCCGTGCATGAAGGTTCAGTAGGGCGCCTGGGTACATGATGGTAACTTCCTCCTCTACTAGACCGCATGCCGCCGCCTGGGATAAGAACGAACCACTAGGTGCCTCCTGCTGCCTGCCTTGCACTAATTGATTATTCCTTGGTTGCATGTTGTGCAACACAATCGTTTGGTTGTGAATTTACCTTGTTGTTTGCAGGTTCTGTTGACTGTATGGTTTTGGTATACAGTTTTGGCGAGCAATTTTAGCAAGAAGTAGATTGAGAGTAATTGTGTTGGATGCTACAATCTCTTTCCCCTCAAGTGTGTAAAGAGCGTTCTTGTTGCATATGTTTTTGAGGTTGTAAGAAATGGAATCCTGAGATATGTTCTGCACCATTTTAATTTCGTGTTGGCTGCAATATTATCTCTAAAGAAACAATCTACTTCAGCTGGGCATGCTCAACTAGTTTGTCATGTTGGTAGTTTTGGCCAAAAGAAAACATAAACACCTTCTAATCTTGCGAAAATTAATATCATGTACCTTCTTTCTTGATGATTGAGTGTAGCAGTAGTCAACTAGCAGCAAGGTTTCAATTGTCGACATTCCATGAAATGAACTTTGTGGTTGAGCCTTCGTTTTTAAGATGACGTGTATTTGAGCTACGATTCCCAAGTGAGACAATATCCATGTTATATTTAGTGTTGATTATTAAGAAACAACATTGTTATTTTATTTCATAGTGTCCTTTTCACCATTGTGGTAGTCCTAGACTTCACCATTATGTTTGTTGAGTGCGACCTGGAGAAGCTGAACGACTTTGTATTGTGGCGGCCAAGTACTTACAGCCCATTAGATACTACAATGATCGTACGAGAGTACCTCAAATGTACTGGGCTTATTTCCCTGTGACTTGTTCTCATTTTTTTCGTACATGTGCTCATTTGAGCTGTGGTAATTTTCTTCCACGCCTTTGTGCGGCGTGGTTCACAACTCTACTCCCAGGTTATTTTGATGCTGTAAAAAATTAAACCATAATATCTGTTCGGCTGCATTTTAGTTTTCTTTTGGTTTTATTATCTCTGTAGAATTTTGTGTAGCTGGGCATGCTCAACTCGTTTGTCATGTTTCTGGGTTTGGTCACACCATAACAGAATCACCTTCTAATCATGTCAAAATTAATTATGTACCTTGTTTCTTGATGATTGAGTGTAGCACTGCTCCACTAGCACTTGCATATACATTACATAAAATGGACTTGTGGTTGAGCACTTGCGCTTTCATCTTTAGGAGGACTTGTATTTGAGGTACGATTTTCAATTAAGAGAATATCCATCTTTCTAGTGAGATAATATCTTGCTATAGATTTTGCTGGTTTTTAAGAAACAATATTGTTACTTATTTCATGTTGTCATTTCACCATTGAGCTAGTCCTAGACTGATAGAAATATCCTTTATATCGTACTGGTTTGTGATAAATTGCTACCCATCCTCTTAAGATCTTATTATGACCATTTCATTTTTGTGACAGCGAGTAGTCATGAGCACGGAGGGGCTATAGCTGGGCGAAGGGAGCAACGTCACTGTCTTGAGGCTGTACTTGGTTGAGTGTGACCTGAAAAATCAGGGCAAGTCTGGCATTGTGGCGGCCAAGTGCTTACCTGCGCTTAAACGTTATGATGAGCTTACAGGAGCACCGCCAAGGTACTAGGTTTATTTGGTTGTACTTATGATTAATTGGTATGGTATATGTTTCCCTGAAATTGAGATGGTAAATTTGTGGTACTCCTATGTATGCTTCTAGATCTGCACTGCGGTGCTTATGCTGCTAGTTGGGCATTGTGGCAGCCAAGTACTCATGGCTGCTTAGATACTACAATGATCCTACACAAGAGGACCACCTAGGTAGTTGGTTTATTCCCCTTTGACTTATGCTCTTTTATTCGCGCTTATGCTCAAGTAGTTTATACTTATGAAATTAGATCCTTTACAAAGATCCAATTCAAATTCGTAACACCTATTGGTGATTTTTTAGGTCAATGAAGCACCATAGAACCCACCACCGGTCTCCTGCGCTAACGACGTTGTCGTTAATGGGCGTTGGTCTCAGACAATGCATGTCCACGCAGCATGGAGCTGCTGCCAGCGTCTTCCACCGGGGGATCCGGCATTGCTGTTGGGCTGGCTGTGGCCCACCATGCTTCGTGTTCGGTAGTAGGCTTGGCTAGCTCTGGGCTTCACTAAGCTAATCATTGTGTTGCTACTGTGGTGGTGGTGTTGTCTTGGCCTTGCCTACACCCCTCTCCGGTGAGCTCCTCGTAATCCTTTTGTTGCTTTATTGGGCATCGAGCCGCGGCTATTCTGTCCCCTGCCAATGTGCGGAGGGGTTCGTCTTTTTGCTCCATGCAATTTTATTTCTGTATAAAATGAATCTTGTGTCGTGTCGCGATTCTTCATCATTTTAATTTTGTGTTGGCAGCATGATTTATCTCTAAAAAATCTAGTGCAATTAGGCATGCTCAGCTAATATTAGTCCATCTTTTTGGTTTTAGGCACACCAAAACATAACCGCCTTCTAATCTTGTGTAAATTAGGGATTTATTATGTCCCTGTTTCTTGATGATTGATTCATGCACTAGTCAACTAGCTTTAAGTTTTTTTTGTTTTCTACTTGCCAAGCATTGTGGTTGTTCTTTCACTTTTAGGGTGACCTTATTTTGAGTTATGATTTCAAGTGAATACTCATATGCTATATCTTGCTTGTTACTTTGAGATGACATTGTTATTTAATTCATGTTGTCTTGTTCACAATTGTGATAGAGAGTATCTGCTATATCGTACCGGTTTGTGATAAATTTCTACCCGTCTTCATAAGTTTTCATTATGACCATATCATTTATGTGACAGGGAATAGTCCTGAGGATGGAGCGGCTGTTGCTGGCAAAGGGTGGAGTGTCACTCTCTTGAGGCTGGACTTGGTTGAGTGTGACCTGGAGAATCAGGGCGCGTCAGGCATTGTGGTGGGTTGATGGCCAAGTGCTTACATGCACTTAGACACTATGATGAGCTTATGAGAGCACCACCAAGGTACTGGTTTTATTTGGTTATACTTATGCTTTTTGGTCTGCTATGTGTTCCTGTAATTGAGATGGTAAATTTGTGGTACTCCTATGTATGCTTCCATATCTGCCTATGGTGGTTAATGCTGCTAGTTAGCAACTCTATTAGTCTAAATTCCCAAAAAGTTTGTGTTGCAATCGTCTTATACCAATTCTGGTACTATGTGATCTCTTGGTATAATTCCCAAAAAGTTTATGCAAAAATATTTTAGAATTGCAGTTTTCCATAATAATTCACATAATAACATGATAAATTAGTGAGCAGCTGAGCACCTATTTTTTGACTTTACCATGTCCGAGGCAGCCAAGTATATACACACATGTATGCAATTTTGCATGCAAAGCAAAACATAGTAAGTAGTAAACAGCTTATTTTCGTTTTTGAGGGGAAGCAAGGAAACAGCTAACACACAATGTATGCCATGGAGTGCAAAGCTGGAACACGAAGCCCATCACGTGTACCGGTCATGTACAAAACAAACTTGTGTCATTTTTTTTGGTGCTAGCGTGTTGATTATGTACAAAACCATCCTGTGTCAGGTCTGTACATGACAAAATGGTAGCTGAATTGGTAGGAGTGCGCGACAGCAGGAGACGCACGTTCGATTCTTGGTACCATCATTTCATTTTTCGCGCGAATATTTCCAGCGGTTCGACCGGCTATCTGGCAAGCTGGTTTTCTCCTTAAACCACCGGTCGAACCGCGGTTCTGCTGGTTTTCACCGGGTCACTTGCCTGAACGGTCCTCTGCGCTTAATAGACTGGGAGGAGCTATAGCATGTAACAACCAGACAATGGTATGTTGCTAGGAACACGATCAGAAGACGAGGTGAGGAAAAAGGGGCACTAGGGGCTCTACCAGTGTTGTGGTGCACATGTCACTACACCACCACCTCCTACTCATTCTCTGAAGCAACAGTGCCGTGGTGATGAGCTCCATGGACCCAACAATGGAAGAGCAGAGTAGAGGTAGAATGGAAAAATCTCTCTTGGGCGATCTACTTGTCTCCTCCTTTGTATTTATGTACACAACCATACGGGTTCATCATTTGTTGCTAAATGATCTGAGTCAACAAAAGATGGAAAATATTTCCATGTTTAACTGCAAAACCAAAATATGGAAAATATAATTCTTAGATAAAATGCAGATGAAATAGCAACATGTTTTGCTCTGGTAGTTCCTTCAGTTTTCTTCCTCGGCTAGTCATGTTCAATACTATCTCCAGTAGGGTCATGAAAGTCTGAATCTTCCTATACTTACATTTCAGAGTATTGGCATTGAAACTCTAATAGGAAAACCATCTTACTAGTTTGCTTTGTTGCTTCAGTCTGAAGGTTAATCTTCTTACTAGTTTGGTGGAACAATTCGTTCCTAGCTATGTATCCCTACTGTTGAAGATCATAATATTCTTGCGCTGCCTGTAACTTTCTATTTTCAATTCTTTCTTAATAGGATTGAGGAAGCATTGATCAATTATAGTGCACGAACAGTACAAGATTATCATGTTGGTGTAGGATTTCCAACTTATGAATGAAGAGGTACAATTTCCTACTCCTAGAGATGTTCATTTGTTTGGCAAATAAGTGGTTATTTTGGTGTTAAAGAAATATCCATGTCATTGTTGTGTTGGTGCTGGCTACAATGGTATCTCTTATCTATTACTAGTGGGCATGCTAACTCGGTCACACCGAAACACAATCACCTTCTAATCTTTGCAAGTAGGTTAAACTTGTGTTCTTGTTTGGCTAGTTATCGATATGGTGTTTAGGATCTTACTCCTAGTAAAGAATCATGTATTGTTCATTTTGTAGTAGCTGCAGTTGGGGAATTGCTTATATTTGCCATGTTGTTGATCTCTGTGCATTATGCTCTTGCTCAATACGAGGAATAAGTTGGGGATGAGTTTGTCTTTAGTTGGGGATAAGTTGTGTCGATCGTGCCACGGATGTGTGTACGTTTTGTGCTGTCCATTGTTGGTCATGACGTCCTTCTGGGCATGTTTCCCTTCCCCTGTGACTTATGGTTTGCATGTTTCCTATGAGGTTTAGACTTTGCTAGTGGTAGTTATTTCTGATTTGGTACTTTCCTTTGATCAAGTTTATGCCAAAGGAATAGAACTTCCATAATTGCCTACCATCTTGTTTGTGACGAACGATTTGTTTGTGTTGTCACCTAAATAGATCTGGCCCTTGGGTGTATGAACAGTTGGGTTTGGGTACCCTTTCACTTGCATGTTTTGACAAATTAGAATGACAATATTTTTTTCTTGTTTTGAAACTAGATGAGTTTGTATTAGTCCAAACTACTTGAATGGTTTAGCTGCGGCTATCATTAATTGGTGGCTGACTTTGATATTGGTTTGTAAGTTGTTGTGTATGAAGTGCTGACTCGGTATCTTTAAGTTGAACTATTGCATCTTGAGTTACTGATGTTGTTCAAATCATTGGGCAGTAGAAATAGGAACTAGTAGCAAGGTTGCGATTGGCTCAACTCTGCAGTGCAGTTGGCTTGAAGCATCAATCCAATGCATGACTTTTAAGAACAAGGACTCGACCATACAAAACTGTAAGCTTTCATATCAATCGACAAATCTTAATTTGGTTTCTACTATCAGTTCATATAGAGGCCCATTGTGTACTATATTACTGAGAGTGTTGTACGATATAATCATATTATCATAGACAAAGATGCTATATTTTCCTCATGTTTTCTGATAGTTGTACTCGCCATTTTATATGACATTGGAAAAAAAAACAGAGCTGCGTCGAAGGATGTACAGAAATATAGAACAATGAGTTCTCTCTTACTGTTGGTCTAGCAGTGCCAGCATACTGGTGTAATGAACTGATGAAGTTCTAAGTTGCGAGTGATAATATCAACAGTTTCATAATCTATAATACTCTTCATCTTGTGTATTGCAGTTTGTGCAATCCTGCAATAACAATAAGCAACTGCCAATGTATAATTTACGGTAGATACCAGTACACGGTTCTGGTGGTATAAGTTGAAGTTGAGATTTGGTGCGTATGTGTGCTGTACCTAAATTTTGAAACATGGGCCAGTGAAGTACAAGGCTTTGAGATGAAATTCTCAGGGTACACTTTGGTAAATCAGGAATAACATATTACTCATTTTGCATTCAGCTGTCATGAAAAATAAACTTATTCCAGTTCTTAGAAACATGACTAAGTTTCAAAAAGTTTGATATATCGTTGCTTTATCACATTGCTGATTTTCCATTCAGATTTCAGATAAAATAAGTACTTATATTATTTTGTTCATACGACATGTTTGTCACTCAAGATCACTTTGCAGCCCATCTTACTTAAATACTGCACCTCACTAGAAGTACCCTAGAATGATCATCTTCACCTATGTGATAGGATCCTGCCGAAGCTAAGAAGCAAGATACATGGCGTCCCAAGTCCATGCTATTGTTGCTACCGTGTTCGTTGACAGAAGCCGCTAGCTTTGCCACCTACAGAGGCATCGGCGCGAAGTGGATGTCCAGAATGTGGAAGTGCAGCTGCCCAGTCACTCCTAGGTTTATCCATGTCTCGCTTCAGAATTTTTGGGCTTGGATGTTTAGCTAATAACTTCAATCTGTTCATATACTCATGTGACAAGTTTCATTTTAGAAAGGTCAAAGTGTGTGTTGATCTGCAGATATCCTGGATGAGAATGCACATACTAAAACTATGGCTTGGTAAGCTTTTCTCCATTTGCTAGGCCATGTCCACATAGAATAGGATTTCTTCTTTTTTGCATGGTTGTGCAAAGTGTATAGGCCATCTCACTGCTTTTTTTCTGATGAGCACCAAGCTCCAGACTGGTTGTTTTTCTTACAGAACTCACATCAGGGCGTTGTTTAATTCTCATCTTATATTGGCATGACCCAACTTTTTGTCATCCATATGCTAACTGCAATGTTTGTGGTGCGTGGCCATCCTGCGCTGCTGTTGTGGTGGGTTTGGTTTGTTGGTGTACACTGAATTGCGGCTTTAGCTTGCCTGAGATGCATAAAACCAGTCCACTTCTACTATCCACAAGTTGTAATTGTTATTCTCCTAAATGAAAGCATTGGTTGCATCATCTCATGCTGGTTTTTTGAATATGATAGTAGGTGCCATTGAATCAATCCTTTCCAAGGCAGAAGGTGCCGCAAGATGAATCAATCCTTGCCAGTCACATGGTACTGATGCATGTTCTCAATAGGATATAGTAAATAGAAGTGATAAAAATTGGTTAATAGGAATGTTGTTTCTTCTCCATCATCCTATACCTTGCAACAACATGAAGTGACGTATGGCCTAAACCCAAGAATTGATATTTGCTACTGTTGTTTTTCTTCTTTTTAAGATGGTCAGAAACCAGTGAATAATGATGTTTTGTTCTTGTGCAGTTGGAACCTTAGCTCATGAAGCCTGATGCATCTTGGAAGGAGGCTGGAAGACCAAGGGGGAACACATCATATATACCCTTGTTCGCTGTGCAATATCTATGCCATGGCAGCAGTGACCTTTATAGCACCTTAGTATATGTGGCCAGCACAGGATTCAGATTCGAGAGCATCTTGTGACGCCGCCTTAATGTTTTTTATGTAACTATTCGAGGATTGTTTGCGGAAACTAACTTCCATTGAAGTTTGTTGTTTGATATTTTGGTCTATCAGTTTGATTAGACATTGGTTGCGGTTGTTTATTGTAAATTTGAATGTCAAATGAGTTGTGTCATGTGGTCTCGAGTCTATTTTGATGTATATAATCCTGCTGTGTGTTCTGGATGTCCGAAAAATTTGTGGATGTCATGCCGAATTTTCGAGGTGAACATCAGAGGCTTGTATCTGAGCAGATTCATCCATTTAAATCATTCTTAGTGTTTTCTTTATTAAACTTGTATGAGTGATGGTTATAAGTTGGAAAACTAGAACCCAACTGATTGACTCTTATGACGAGTTACTGCGTTGTCATGTGGTAGAAATTATTCTTTGATTTGGAAGTTTGTAGTAGCAGATTGCTGATGAAAATTATTTGATTAGAAGGAAAAGACGATGGGTCTTACTACTACTACCTTGTTCTAAAATAAGTATTGTATCTTTAGAAGTGTTTTAGTTATAGATAGATCCATCTCGTCTACAGTACTAGTTTCCAACGAGGGGTACAAGGCTGTCTTGATTTCTCTCGGAGCTGACCAGGACCGGCGGTTTGGGCCAGGATTGAGATCCATGTACGTAGTTGACCAGGACCTTGATCGACTAGCACTGTCGCTTACACTGGCCCACTCATGATGAACTGCAACTCATACGAGCCTGCCGATGCACTGATAACGAAATGTGCATAACCTGTTTCATACAAAATGAAGGAGAACGGATCGGCGGTCTCCCCGGCGATCAGCCACGGCTAGGCATGGAGCACCACACGGCTCCCTTGGTCGTGGTATTCCCTGCGTACGCAGCAGGCTTCCCGTGGTCGTGTGTCAAGGACTAGCGGTACTCCACCATTGGCCGCGTCTGGATCGACGAGCTCTGCGTAGCGCCGCCGCGGCTACTCCATAACGGGAAACATGAATCCATGCATATACTGGGGCAAATCGCCAACCAAAAGATCAGTAGATCACCATGGTTATCTCTAACGGCCACACCCAAGATTGCGTGAGTCTCGTGTGGCGTACAGCCTTCATGCAGCATCACAAGTCAGCAGATCAGCAGCATCACAAGTCAGCTTCGAAAAGCCCACTGTCGGCAATTATTCTGCAACCTGACATGCAGATCGTCGGAATACCTGCTCCGTGGTCATAGGAAGTCTTGTTCCTCTGGTTTCTTACAATTGTTTCATCAATTCCACGAGACTACAAAGATTTCTACTCGATCATGTTTTTATAGCCTCTCTTGTTTTAACTGGGGAGGCCCAATGCGCTGATGAATACTTGTGTTGTTCGCACTTTATTCTTCTTTTTATCATCCATTATTATTTTTTCTGTATTTATCAAAATGTCCAGAAATATAAGAAGCTTGTTGTCAAAATTCTGTAACACTAGTGTCATGCTACAAAATGGCTAGCAAGGGAGCACTAGATTGTGTGTTTGCAGCTAGCTAATACTAATCCATTGATCTCACACGTAGTGGTCTAGCTTGTACATAGGTTGGTTTTCTCATTGGCTACTTAGCACCGACTTGATGGAAGGGGCGACTAAGGTAATGTATATTTTGGCGAGTTGATTTGATCGTGCGAGCGAGACCTTTGACAACAATAAAGACTCCTAACGTGTTTTGTCATCGATGTTGTCGCTCGTGTCCCAGATAAGATGCAGATAGGTTGGAGGCTAGGGGAAGATGGCGGCGCCGGTGGGAGTATTGAAAGTTGATGGAAGTTTTGCTTTCTATATAGCGCTTAGATTAGATGTGGCAATCAAATAAAAGTTGTCTCGTTTATGCGGGAGCGATCCATTACATGATCCTGTGGAGCATCCATCGTTGGAAGCTGCTAGCATTGGAAACAAACCATGGGAGAGGTTCTGGATCGTTTTGTTGCATTTACGAGTTTCCTTGAGACATGAATAGTTTTCAGGATGACAGCTCATTTATGAGAGAAAGAGAGAGAGAGGCGAATAGTACTACTCCTTACCAATAGCAGAAGAAAATCAGAAGTCACATAGGCTCATTAGTCATGCCTCCTCCTCGATTGTGTATCCCTGCTCGTTTGGTTTCCCTAGGATTGCCATGTCAGCGATCCGTGCTTCTTTTCATCTCAGCCCCACATCTTCATGGTCATCTCCCAACAGCAAGTTGCAGCTTTGGAGAGTAGAATTTCCCGGACTCACTCCAGCCATACCTTGCCTCCTCTAACTATAAGTACAAGACGATGGTTGCCCAGCCGCGCGTCGGCTAGCGCGTGACAAGTGACTTAGACTTTGACTCTTGCTCGGAGAGGAGAGGAGAGGGGCGCTGCCATGATGCTCTGGTGGAGGCCGCCATGGCGACTTGGTTGGAGGCGGGCGCGGTTTCCGGGCGGTGGCGACGGCAGCATGCTGGGCGAGGGCTTGGCCATGGTGTTCCAGAGGCGAAACCTGTGAAGGCGATGGGATGATGTGTGAGCTCAAGGGCAGCGTCAACGATGGAGGACGAAGACGCGGAGCCCTCCCATCGCTACGGCCGCCTCCGCGCGCAAGGTCCTCGCTCGACTCCGTTTTACGCGGCGCGCACCTCCGTCCCGTGCCGCCGTGCGCATCCAGCATAACCCAGAACGGGCCTGCACCGTATGGCCGGCGCCGCCCGTTCGGAGTAGCGGTGGCGGCGGGCTCACGGCCGCTGCGGGGACCGTGCGGCGGGAGGCAGGAGAATGGGCGTCGCGAGCGCAGTGGCTGCCCCTGGTGGGGAGCGAGGGGCCGACGTCATGAGTCGCAACCCAATGAATCCCCTGTCTACCCTCTACCGAGCACCACGCCACGCCGGGTTGCTCGACACATACCACATGGCCGAGCCTGGTGGATGAGAAGCTGCGACCAGCTGACTACGTTCGTCGCCAAGCTGTAGCCGTGAACCTCCGTAGCGACCACGAGAAGGCAATGTTTTTTCTCCGGTACTGCTTGATTGATTTTCCCTACAGGCTACTGCTCAATGCTCATATCTTGCTTCGTGTTCTGTTGGTGCCTGCTACCCACAGCTAGCGTTAATGCCTTGAGGAGTGATGACATTGACCACAGACTACTACGTCCTTGCATCACATGGTTGAGGACTTGAGGTTTACCTGGCTGAAGAAATTGGGCGCCCGGCGTGTCCCCTTGCCGCTGCCGTTGGCGGGAGCCGCCGGGCCTTGCCTGGGTGGTGCCGGCGGCGGCGGGATCGACCTTACCCGTGGCGGCGCTGGGGGTGTGGGGACCTTGGCGGGAGGCGGTGAACTTCGGCAGTAAACATATTGAGGGAAGATATCATTATATACGTGATGTTATTAATATACTTAAATTAGTATCTTTAGAATTTCTACCTAGTTTTGATATGGTTGCTGATCCCCTGACTAAGCCTCTTAGTCAGGTGGTGTTTGGTAAGCATGTTAAGGCTATGGGTTTACAGATTTTTGAATAATCGTTTTGGACAAGTGGGAGATGTAGGAAATATGTGTCCTACAACTATATTCAATTTATTTGGAACTTCATATATTATGTTACCTCACGGCGGGTAGAGAGCGAGGTGGGAGCCCGATTCTTCCAAACTGCCTCCGGCATATAAGAGCGTGCCATGCCTTCGAATTGTGCCTTGTACGCCGATGCCGCCGAGTATATCCCTGAAGATTTTGATTTCCAAATGATGTCATCATTCGTGCCTTGAACAAGATTCACCACACCAATATGTGTCCAAAGGTCTACAAACTCAAAGATGTTTTGCAAGGACAACCCATTGAAGGTGTTGATTTTGGCAATCCAAATGTTTGTTGGTAATGCTCTTATGGGCCGTGAAGTTTTTGTGGGCTAAAAGATTGTAAATGGATGGGGCAATATCTTTAAGCATAAGGCCACCCAACCAAGGTGCATGACAAAAATTGGCGCCCATATAACCGTGTGTGAAAATTAATTTGAAGATGTGGCACCATTGAAAATTCTAAATTTACATGGGTTTCCTACTTGTGAAATGCCCCTATTTTGTTAGCTAGGCAATTATTGAATTCCAAACAGTTGAAAGCATCCAAACAAAACAACTTATATTCAGCTAGTATGGTTTGTCAAATTTCATGAAACAAGCGAAACATGGTGACACCACAGATATTTGCTGAACAAACTTGTGCCTTGGATGATCGTCCTACAAATTAAGCAATGACACCATCCTAGCTCAGAGAGATGACAATCACTGGGTGCCCCTGATCACTTGGACTTGCACCAGCTGATCGCCGGTACCGTCGGCTAGGAGGAGCGGCCTGAAGACGCAGGCGTCCGAGACCCGGAGGCCGTTGTCCTGCGCGAACCCTGCCCACCCTGCCATGATCATGCCGCCCTTGTCGCCCACCTTGACGCGCACCTCCCACCGCCGCTCGCCGCCGCCGCCTGCCACGCTCAGCTCGGCGGCGCGCGACGTGGTCCACCCCATGCGGTCGCACAGGGCCTTTGTCAGGTTCAGGTACTGCAGGTGGAACGGCCTCTCGATGGTGCACTGCAGGAGCGTCGCGTCGTCGCCGGCACGTTGGGGCGACGACGACTGGTCGCAGGAGCAGGCGGCCGATGCCGTGGCCGGCGCCGGCGAGGGCTTCCTCTTCTTGGTCACGGGCGAGTCTGGCGCCGTCGGGGACCAGCGGTTGTTGCTGTGGGACTCGACGTCGGCGTCGTGGTCGTGGTCGTCACGAAGGCTCCTTGAAGCAGTGGTGTCGACCCGGGCATCGAGGCTGCACCCGGAGGAAGCCGCGCCACCCCCTGCCCACGAAGCAGCAACGTGCCACGACCGACCCGCAGCGTGGTTATGGCAGGATGTCAGCTGGTCGCGCGCATAAATCTTTGAATCTCTGTTTTTATAGAACAAATAGAAACATGGAAAAAATGCTCTAGACTAGGCAGTGTTATTAGTTTGTGACAAAGCGAGCACCACACCTGCTGTCTGTGCTTTTGTTATACTTAATGATGCATTTTATTTGCTTCATATTTGCATTATATTATTGGAAGCAACATTATTAATTTATACTAATTTGCACACTTTTTAATATGATTTATACCAGATATCCTAACATTTTGGTCAAGGGTAAGAAAAATGTATAACCTTGTTTCAAGCTAGAGTAAGTATTCACATATTTCATTATTCTGATCAAAATACAAATATTCCATCCTTAGTTGCTAAGGTATACTGCATTTGCGTAGTGCATACATTATCCTCCATCTTTCATTTAAACAAAGTAATATATATGATCCATGACTCTTGTTTGTTATTATGAAATTTATCTTGTTTTCTGTTTTCTACTAATCTTCTTCTCTTTTACCCCTTGCTTTCAAAGTGCAGTTGTGCTTTTCGGTGAAAATCTCAGTGGCTGCCATTGCGCATGCCATTAGAGGTCAAGAATCAGAAAACTCCATGAAGCCCTCCAAGTTATTGATATCATACTGAGGCAACATTCTGCAAAACGGTATGTATCTTTGTGAATGTCTTACTGAACTTCCAAAGCACTCCCCTGTGCTTTGGATTCTATATGACTTGCATGTCACGAGTGTGGTTGATTCTCCTGACTATACATAGGGGCATCCTTTTGATTCGTTAGTCATCTTTCCACAAGAATCTTGCTAGCCTGCAGATGTTCATGTTCTTAACTTATTTTTAACTTGCAGATGTCTCAGTTACAAGGATTGCTAAACCTGGTCATGTTACCAATTTTATTCTTGCTAACCAGAAAGTTGATCGCCCTGACAGGGTTGACTGGCAAAAGGTAAGTTGCATTTGTTCTTCATAATATTGCGTGAAAAGTTACCCAACCATATATTTTCTTGATAATTCTGATTTGGATTATTGCGTAACAGGTCGTGTGATTGCAAGAATTTGCTTTATTCTGGTCTTGATTTGCTCAGTGCTTTTGTGTTATGAATTGAAGGCTCTTCTACTTTTACATAAAGAAACACATGGATTTATTGGCTGCCCTCATATTGTAGTGGACACACCTGTAAGGTTTTATCTCTAGCTAGAGAGAAGGACCTTTGTTTGAAGAATGTGAGGCATTTCATTCTTGCTGAGTCCCGGGGATGGTGGTTTGCACGCAGACCAACGTGAAGCCCACCATAATCTATTTAGACCATTAGCTAGTACTTTTTCCATGTTAAGTGCCTGGTATAACAACCTTACTTTATATACTTGTTGGAACACTATGTTAAATGATGTGCAATTTTCCGTACTTGTTATGGTAATTCCTTGCTGTAGAATTAACCTTGATAAGTATGTAAAAATATGTGACTAGGTGAGCTTGACAAAATGCCACCATTTTCTGAATATTCGAATCTTCTTTTCGTAATGCATTATGTTAACTCTGTAGGAACATGTGGGCAATCTTGTGATACACAATATTTTTATTGATTAATTACTGCCAACTGGATATCCTTATGATGCACATATTTCCTTGTAGGATCTCCCTAGTTTGACTAGCAGTTTCAGTAAAGGAAGTCAAATATAATGAGTGAGAGGGAGATCTGCTCTGGGAGACATCGCCGGGGCTGGATAGAGGTAACCACCATTGCCGGGTTGGTTTGAAAGGGTTGTATGTTAATTCTGATTTTGATAGCTTTTGGAGGGATGATTCTATTGGTTCAACATGAATCAGTTGATGTTGTCTGTCTATTTAAATCTGTGCTTATTATTGAAACGGATGTGTTTAGGCAAGTCATTTGTTCTGTGGGTCCACCAAGACTCCGCTGTCCTTGTTTTGCAATCAAAGCTTTGGATGTAACATATATCTGGGATATATTTTTGTTTGTGCATAGGATACCAAACTGTTCTCCTTGATCTGTTCTGAATTCTGATACTTCTAGATGCTAAGAGCGCATAATATGCTGCTCTGGTGATTCTAATTTAGAAAAATGTTCAACTAATGTCTATTTTGCTCATGCCAAGATGAGTGAGTTAACTTTTTGCTCCATTGTGCAAACATATTTTTTTGGGAGTTATTTGATCGACTGGTGTGAATCATGTTTGTTTATTGTTTACGTAAGCTCTATGTGATTTTTCGTCTGTTTAACCATGCTATTTTCTATGTGCTCGAATACCCAGTGTAAACAATTGTACCTCGGGTTATGTACGTGACGGTTTGTTAGTGTGGCCTATTTCTTATGACTGGATGCATATGTGACTCCTCCCCTGTTTTTGCATTCTACTTCAGAAGAATAGCGAGCTAGCCTACAGGAGGCTCCTTATTCTTAAAATCTTGATTAGAACTATCATCTCAAGGTTGTAACTAGAGCTATACTATTGTCAACTCATTTTTCTTGCTTGGAACCCAATTCTACTTGTAACATTGATCTAATTTGCAACTCCACAACATTTCCTTTACTGATTTCGATGTTTTTTTAATTGCAGGTTTTAGAAGCCTGTGAGCATAGGACATTGCTGTCCCCATTGATAGCTTCTTCCCATTTTCTTCTAGTTGCATTTCGACTACTTCCTGCTTTGCCTTCGCCCTCACTTCATTGTTTTGGTGAGTATTTGTTTCTCCCCTTGTATCCTCTACGTGATTTATGATTGCTCCATATAACAAAGAAATGCCCAGTTGCCGAGTGGTACTGCATGATGTTGGGACTGTCAAATTTGCTTCTATGCTAGTTAAGTTGTTTGTCTTACTAGATGAGATCCTGCATTTGCATAAGTCTGATAGGTTTAGCTATCTTGAATTTTCGTATAGCTGAAAGTGCAGTTTCGAGCCCCTGAATCTCTACCATAAATTTTCACCTGCTTACACAATTATGTGCAATCTCAACATAATTGAGAGCCCTTTTATGTTTACAAAGACAATTGACTGCTTGTTTTATGGATGTTTCTTGCAAATGTAGCCGGTTAGTTGCGTCTTGTAGCTATTTCTTATTTCTACTTGCTATCATGATTGATTACCAGGACTGTACAATGTGACGATGTTTCTTTTTAGAATCATGCATTGTGCAGTCTGTTATGCTGTGGTGTTATCTGGAAGCATAATGACTCGATTTATGTTTCATTCCATGTGCAGTGTTTTCAAATTGTTCTATTTAGGGAAAAAATTAAAGCATTTTCTCTGTTATCAATTTATAATTCTATCCAAGTAGTTACAAGTGTATTGTATTGTACTAGTAAGGTTTACTTGCTAAGTTGGGTCCCTACGTTTAAGAAATGTGTGTGTATTGCAGGGAGAAGAGAATCATCAGGACTGTCCTCATGCTGCTATTTCATAGGCGTGGTGTACATATTCTATCCTCGCCAAGCACCTTCCACGCTACGGCTTGGTCGAAGGAGACATGCCTGACATCCCCGACATGCACATGCCTGACGGCAGGTAAACATGGCCCTGAACACACCCCAAATAGCACAATGGCTAGCAGCCTAGAATATAGAGAGTTGAAACTGAAGGATAATCGGTGGAAGGCATTGTATTTCTTGGTATGAAAATTTCAGAGGACAGTGAACACGCGAAAATACAGTATGTGTTGTGTGCAAGTTTATGGAAATTCTCGGGAATGTTGAGTAGCCAACAGTACAGTCCTTAGTAGAGAAAATTTGGTGGACACTATTTTAGCCAGTGCAAGATTTAGTGATTTAGGGTGGCAGTTGATGCAAAAAAAAGTTGTGCAAAAAGGATGAGAAAGTAGTTGTACCACTTCCATCAGTTTTTAGATCTCTAAGAACAGAGCTTTTCTTCCAGACTCATCAAAGATCTTGTCCAATGTGAGGTGTTGTAAGGCAATAAGCGAAGTTTCTAACATATCAAGTCCTGCCTTATTGGTAAATGTATTAACGTAAACATAAACGTAAACGTTTGCCAATGTGAATCTTGTGAACAAGGTTACCATGTTTTCTCTTTCTAGCATTTCTTTATTACTTCTTGATCATCAATGGAGCTTCTGTTAATTTGATGATTCTTTCTTGTTTCAGAATTTTTTTCGGACCTGTTTTGTCAAGAGGTGGTCGGTTAATTTCTCTGCACGGTGTGATGTTCGAGGTCTTGGCCGAGACCTTCAATGGATTACATTATTTTTTTTCAAGAAAAACCATCATACCAGATCCTTTCCGACTGGATCTCCAGAGAATGTTCCTCTAGGTAAACTCTATTTTGATCCTACTTTCCTTATAGAGTGAAACATCGCCCTTGTCATGTAATTGTTGTGAAATGAGGTAAAAACGGGTGTTAATGTCATTCTGTAGGTACTGTGGCGGCTAAGCAAGTCGGCCATCCCAAGAATTTCGACTTGTACATGATAACATGATTGTAAGCAATCGCTGCTTTCTCCTCTGTTTATCGTTACCACATACCAATAGGTTGGTGGTAGTTTGCAGGTCTCTTAGGTTACCTTGCAATTTACGTCGGGCTAATTTCTTTGTGTTTGTTGTGTGTGCCAGGGAACCTCAAGGCCAACACATTACCATGTTCTTCATGATGAGATCGGCTTCACTTCTGATGCGCTTCATGAATTTGTGCATTCCCTTACGTGTACGTGTTTCCTTTTTACCATTTGCATGATATGATCATGGCCGACCGAATGCACCTGCAGCTGCCCTCTCCAACTGTTGTTATATTTGCTACTCTACACAAGTAGAACTGAAGAAAATTACTCTAAGTGAAAGCTGGTGTCAAACATAAGGCTTCAAATTCCACATATGCTCGGTAGTGGTCAGTAAAAGACGTGTGACTACCCGTATAAAACTAAAAAAATAATGAATTATCCTATCACAGATATCCTTCTTGCTATCCAAGATTGAAAAATGCCAGATAATTCTAACGGCCACTTAAAGCATGCATGCCCAATAATGTACATCAAGTGCACAATCGACAGTTTCCTTGCAACCTGGCCAAATTTCAGGAAGCAGGTCACATTCAAAGTTGGCTTAGAATCATTACTTGCAACCTAGCCAAATCCAGTGCTAGAACTGGCGCGGTCTGGAATAAAAAAAAATACTGATACTTGCTTGGTATTGTTACTCTTTTTAGTAAAATTGCTTGCTACTGAGGTAAGTGGGGATACTATACAGACATCTAGAATTCTATGTTGTATGCTTTGGCTGCACGTACAACGTCCTTATATTGTCTATATACAGTACTTGAACTGGAAAACGAGTAATGTGCCTATGTATAGTATCCCTAAGTGCTCAAATTTATTCCAGGAATGAGTGACAATACCGGAGATTTGGCTTCTTGGATATTATTTTATGGTACAAATTATGCACTCACTGTACCTGAAATTATGGCTAACTGTTAAGAAGAAAGAAACGGGGTTTCCTTTTTCTTTGTCTAATATTTTTGAACTGGAAAATACATGCTCTTTTGATTGTGTGGGGGACCTGTAGAGGTCCTGGTGCTGCCGTGTATTTTGGATTTAAGTCGAAACCGTCTTTCGAATTTGTTGTTGCTAAAACTAATCTGCTGCCATCATGTTTTTGTTCGAGGATAGCTGTTGTAGTCAAACTAATGGATGGGCCTAGATGAACTTAGGATTTAGTTGTTTAGTCTTTTTGTCTTATCTTGCTTCAGCTCCAGTATACCTTGCTTTTTAATCAGATTTCAGTTAAAATCATATCTGTGTAATCTACTTGTGCAGGAAGGAGTGCAGTTGCATGTTGTACAGTGGTGGTTGCCGTCGCCTCCTGCGCATAATGCACGGTTTTAATCCTGTATGGCATTTGTGTTCCATTACCTCGTGTACTTCCTCTTCGACTCCTGCTGCTGCGACCCAAAAGGGGCAGCGGTGGCCTTATTCTCCACCTCTACGTTTTTGGTGAGTTTCTTGATCCTCTCCTGGGAGTAGAAAACCGTGATGTTTACTTAACACATGGGTGCTGTTTTTGAGAAAACAAACCTGCTATCCTGTAGTAGATACATGGGTGCGTCTCATGTGGGTTAAGTCTCCTCCGAATTTATTCTTGCAAAGTATCATTTAGAACTGACATCATTTGTGTTATTCTTGTGTATGGATGTCGGGTAGAAGGACTAGATGATGGCATCTGCAGCTGGATTCATCTCGCAGCTCGACGATGTCATTGGGTCCGAACCGAGCTCAGCTGCACTGTGACATCCAGCCCGACCAGAAGGTAGCTTGCCTCCATCTCCATTTCAAGATGGCCTTTTTTTCGTGTTTCTGTTGTGCTCTATCATCTACCATGTAAACTAGCTTGTTCCAATTACAAACTAGCTTGAACCTTTGATATACTCATGTTAATGGTGAAGTAAAACTTCAAACCAGGGATGCGTTTATTTGTGGAACCATACCATTGTTGATATCGAGAATTTATCCACTCTTTTATCCTGTAATTTTGGGTAGCATTGGAAATTAGTGATGTTCGGTAGCTTTTCGTGGATTTGTTTGGGAAGAACATTGGAAGCTTGAACGCTTGAACACATCATATCCTCCTTTTGAGTTACAGTGCCAAGACCACAGTTTCTGTTCTGAGGTACAAATTTATTTGCCACATGGCGGCGCGGCCATGCATGGTGCTGGCGCAACTGCGTCTGGTCGGTGGGCCTTAGGGACGGATTGAGGTAGCCTTTTTTTAGGGCAGACCACGCAACACTAAAAAGAAAAAGGCCTTATATGCCCATTGGGCTCGTGCTGAAAGTGGACGAGCACTGTCCTGCTCGTGCCCGATCTCCAACTGATGAGCTTGTACTCAAAATCCAACCAAGGGAACGGGATGGAATGGTGGATTTATGCTTCTGATTTGCATATTTGATAGATTCTACAATAAATTGGTGTCCAATTTAGAATTTGGGTAGATTTAGGAGAGAAGATTCGCGGAACAAGTTGGGCAGCCATATGGGAGAGTAGTATATGTATGGGAACAGAAATAATATTAACTCGCAAGAAAAAAGAACCAAAATAATTTAGAGAGATAGCGGGTACCATAGAAGTGGGCCAAGTAAAAGTGGTTGCCTCAAATCAGTTGGGTGAGAAAACCCAAATCCAACGCCTCACACTCGCATGTGATGCAATTTTGCAATGTTGCTGAAGCTTTGCTAGGAGATTATAGTGACATCTCTCATTCTGAATATTATAATGGTAGCTGCTGTCTAATACTCGCTATCTAGTAGATGCTTGCCTGAACTGTTGTAAGCTACAATTGTACATAGTGACCATGGTGTTTTACATTAGTATAGTGGTGTTTTTTCATGTGGGCTTGATCTGTAGCTTGTTGTAGCTGATCTGGAGCAGATCTGTAAAGTGTCATGTTTTAGCACCTGTGTGTGACTGATACAAAACAATTAATGTTGCCTAAGATGAAATTGCATCCTAGCTTTTAATCCTTCATAGGCGCATTAGTAGCTATCCACGATTTCTGTGTTGGCTCATGCTTGCTTATTTTTGCATATCAGATCAACCACTTGCTTTGTTTATATGCATGCTCTTTTTGATTGTGTGGTGGCCTGCATAAGTCCTGGTGATGTTGTTCCCAAAACTGGTCTGCTGACCATCATGTTTCTGTTCCAGGATATTCTAGAGGACTAGATGGCTGATACCGGCTATGCATCTCTGCTCCTGTGGTGCTGCTACAGTGCTGGCCTGGCCCTTGTGTGATTTATTATTGAATTTGCTTGTAATTTTGACCTTGCATCGTCTATTTATTTTTTGTAGTGTGGTTAGACTACTGTTGATAATTTGATCTGTGTTGTAGATGTTGAGAAAACGAGTTTGAGTTGACGCAAAAAAATCTGGTGCTCCATCTAATTAACCGTTGGTGTATCCCAAGAATCATGGAAGCTGAGCATTGTAGATTTTCAAGCAATCATATGTATGCTGGCTTCTTGCGCTAGCTGGTGCTGCGTGTTGTCATGTTTTTATATCCATATTACTACTACCTCTAGCCTTATATACTTGTCGCAGATTTTGCAAAATATAGCCTAAATTTTATCTAGACTCTCTCAACCAGTTACAATTATATATCAGGAGCTGTGTAAACTCAATTATTCATAATTTAAGGTTGTGTGCTATACCATTGTATAACTGATGGAATGATGGTGTCACCATTATTCTGTAAAATGTAGCAGGTGCAAAACCTTTTGCTAATTGGAGACGTTCTCTAGCTGCTTCCACTTTCAAAATTTCAATCCTTGCACAAAACCGTCATGGAAATATTGTCTCCATCTTGGCAGCCTTTGTTTTTTTAGTTCAAAGATAGTCAAGCTGCCATCTGACTAGATAGAATAAAGGTCAATATATATATAAAGTCAGCAACGGGTTATTACAACACCGACCAACCAAAAACGAAGTGTCCGAACTCGTAGCATCTAAACCACATCCCATGGGTCCTGAGTATGGGTGTATGCTTGCTAGGCGATCTCTTTCCTGACCAAGTTTGGCAGTGCATCAGAAAGCAAAGTTACATTTCGATTCTGCTCCTTTCATTTTCCCCACATAGCATACGTGAATGCGCCGCTAGCCTCCCTTTGGGATGCCCACAATTGTCTTGTCCCACTGTTATTTGAGAGGTAGAAAAAACGTCTGTCGTCGTTGCAGAAAACAAATAAAGAGGTATACCTATCGTCATCCAGGGCAATAGAAAACGAAATCCAACGATGGATTATTTTAGTTTCCATTGGAAATAAATGTGCGATAGTCCACTGGATCGTTCTCCTGCTGCTAGATTCCTCAAAATATGGAGAGACGCAAGGGAGTTATGAGAGAGGGGAAAAGCAGTGCTACCCATTCCTTGAAGTCTGGACCTTGCAGTTATTATAGCTATAAAAAATCATTGCAGTGGGATGGGTTCATTTTTCCTGCCTCCACTATGCATGCATCGATCCGTGTCGCTTATCATCTTGACCGTCTGTGGTTCTCATCCAATCCATCATCTCCCAAGAAGCAACAATCTGGGTGGCTTTGAAAATTTCCCGCTTGCTATTCTCTATTCCCTCCAACCTATCTTCCCTCTCTATAAATACAAGTCCATTGTCAGCCACCGCGTGTGGATTGCGCGTGTGACTATGACTTAGACAACGGCCGGGAGGGTGTTCAGCTCGTCGCTCGCCACCAACCAGGTCGGTGTAAAGCAACCCCCCCCCCCCCCCCCCACCCCCCCCTATGATACATATCCTTGTGTTACAAATATAATAAAGCAGCCTCTATGGCCCAAACGGCCAATCTCAGTTGCTATTTCTTAAGCCCAACTGCCCAAGTTAATCAATATTAGGCCTAGGTGATTAGGCTATGTATGATACATACAACATCCACTAGGCCCAGGCCAATTACCACACCGTTGAGGTCACATGGACACAGTAGACATGAAGAGGAAGAGACATGTAATTCAAAATTCTTTTTTTTGAAATGTTAATACACATGTAATTCAAAATTATATGAAGTGAAGAGAACGCAATGATGCACAATACTAGACATGAAGAGGAAGTGACCTGTAATTCATGAACTTTAAGGGTGTGTTTGGTAGCCCGGGGCTACTCAGAAACTCTCCTCCCAACCGAGATTTTGAGCGAATCCGGTGTTTGTTAGACCGGCTCCTCCCACCTCCACACTGCTGAGTGAATACGAAAAACGGCCCAGAGCCGGGACGAGGAGCGAAGCTCAAATCGAGCTTCGCTGCTCATCCGGGATGAGCTAATCCCGCACAGTACTGTAGCAGCGGCCTGCAGCCCCCCAAGACCCCCGCCCCGCACGTCATTTCCCCCCACGCCGCGTCTCCTCCGCTAGTCCTCTCTCTCTCTTATCCTCGACGCCACTAGCGCTGCCATGGCCGCCAGCCTCCTCCTCTCCCGTCGGCCGAGCAGGGACCGCGCCGCCGCCTCCCTCCCATCATTATCTCCCGTCGGCCGAGCAGAGCAAGACCAAGGGCTGCCTCCCTGCGCGTGGTGGACAGGAAGGCCGGCGTCCGCCGTCCGCTACGAAGAGCAAGACCAAGGGCTGCCTTCTCTGGCTGCGCATGGTGGACATGAAGGCCGGCGTCCGCCACCGCTCCTCCTCCGTCCGGATCCGCCAGCCGCTCCTCCTCCGTCCGGCGGAAGCAGCTCTCCCGACGATGGATTGTGCGTGCTCGGCCGGCGGCCGGCTTGTGCTTGCTCGACCGGTGGCCAACTACTGCACGGGATCCACCAGCCAAGGGACTTGATTGCTTTTTTATTTTTTTATTGAAGGACCGGATTCCTTTTCCTTTTTCTACTTGAGGACCTTTGTGTAAAAAACTGGACCAACACATCTCACCCTATACAACCTGTACCAAACAACATCTAAACTCAGCATCTCTCACCTGATACAGGCTACCAAACAAGCAATAAAATCTCAGTTGAGCATGTATGAGGTCACCATGTATGAAGGGAGATGGTTATTCTGAGTAGCCCCGGGATACCAAACACACCCTAATTGGCTCTTGTTGATGCTTCAAGGAATGTACATAAAGTCCACAACTTCTTCCAAAATGTATTTTTTACTGTAAATACTGTTAGTACATTTCCCAAACACAATGATGAGCTACTAGATAATCAGACCATTGAAATTGATAGAGATATTGAACGCGGGACGAGAGATAAATCAAATAGGATCTACATAAGAGAGAAATAGCACAGAAGTTTAGTGTTGAAGAATTATTGAGACATTTGATCTCTGTGGTCGTCAAGACGAATTCATATTGATAGTGTAACTTCACTCATATAGCACAAATAACGGGCATATTTTCATAATCTATACCTTATAATATTTGTGTTTTGTGATAAGAAAATTTTATTAATTTGATGCTTCAACTCTTCGCCCCCCCCCCCCTATCTTTAAATCCTGGCTCCGCCCCTGCCTGCAAAGGTTTTCTCCATGTTCTAGTTAGACGTTACCAATATTTGGGTTCGTGAGAAATATGTCCCAGGAAGAGATTATCAATATTATATGAAAGCAATTAGTGGAAATGTTTTCAAGGAAGAGACTAATCAAATATGTTCCAGGTGTCTGAAGGGTTGAACCATTCTCCAACCAGAAAAAAATGAGTATGTTTCGTGAGTTTTATAGAATCTGAACGTGTGAGAATAGTTCAGATAATGAACAAAAAATGAATAGAATGAACTAGGAATTATTGTGCATAGCAACAACACCACTGACAGAATTACATCTCAAAATCATTGGGCAGCAATTACTAACAAAGAAAGATCAGGAAGCAAATTACAACCAGAGCTGAGCAAAGGAATTGAGAAATGGGCAAATGTTATAAATCAAGATCTTAACGTCTAGGCATGACCGGATCGGACGGTGTCTAGGCTCGTAGAGCTTAAGGCTACCAATCGTGGCCCTGAACTGGCCTGGCTCGACGCGACCTAGCTCCCACGGCCTATTTGCGTGCCATAACACAGCTACGTGCAGGTGGCTTAGCTAAACCGGCAAGGTCTGTGTAAGAGAGAAAGAGATAAGGTAGACATGTACATTTTGGCTCCTATACTGGAAACAGATATACAAATTTAAAGTTGTGGATGTAAATATATTGTACCTGAATCTTGAAGTTCCTAGAACCGATGGATAAGACATGGACGCCTAATAACCTGTGGTGGAATCACTGCGTCCCCAAAGTGCAAACAGCACATCTCAAGTGCCATTCGACCATACCAAAGGTCAAACAAAACAGAAATCACGCACTAATAGGCAACCAAAATTAATGGAAGCTGGTGCACAGTTCAATTGTTTCACAATCAGTCCAGGTATAGGCGGATCTACTTGTAGCTAGATGGGTGCAAGGATACCGGGTAGAATTTTTTACTGCCTAAATGAGCATTTTTTTCACCTTCTTTGATGTAACATCCCAGGTTTTTCAAAATTAAAAACTTGCATGCATTCATGTCATTTTTGCATTTGTTTGTTCACATAAAATAATAAGCACAATATGAAACAACTATAGCTTTAAAAATCCTAGTGCAAAACTCTTAATTTTCCTACCATGCTAATTTGTGTCAAGACTTTGCTCTCTATTGTTTAAAACAAAGCCTTGAATTTTACAAAATTTTAGAATTTGGTTTGGGTCAATTTGGATACCCAAAACTAAAGTTATGTCAAAAACAGTAAAAAGAAAAAAGAAAAAAAAACAAGAGAACAAAAAAAAAAGAGAAAACGGTTCGGACCGGCCGAATGGGCCAGCCCGACCGCGGCGGCCCAAAGCGGCCTGGAAACGCGGCCCGCACCGCACCGCCTCTCCCCTGCCCCGTTTTTTTTTCTTTTTCGTTTTCTCTCGCTGCCAAATGGGGCCCGCCCGTCAGCGGGGCCCGCTCGTCAGCGCCTTCTTCCACCTCGTGTTCGAGGAGGACTCTGCCTCCACCGTCGCCCCGACCCTAGATGGGAGCGGACTCATCTGCGCCGTCCGAGCCGCCCTCGACGTCCGTGCCCCCGCCTATTTAAAGCCCGCGACCCCCTGGTCCTTTTCCCTCAAGCCGCCACCCAAATCGCGCCGCCAGCCGCCGGCGATTCCTCGCCGAAGTCGACGAAGCCGCTGCCACCTCCAGCCGGCCGCCGCGACCGCCCTAGGCCGCCATCTGCCGCGCCGCCACCACCAACCGCACCGCCACGCGCCGCCGCTCCCCGTAGCCGCTTCCGCCGCCGCCAAAGTTCGCCGTAACGCCGCCGCCCCGTCCGCCCAAGCCGCCGCCGCCGTCTTCCCCAACCCCGGCCGGCCAAGGTGAGCATCTCCCCTTTTCCCTTTTTTTTTCTTTTCTTTAGCGTTTAGATCTGAGCCGTAGATTAGATCTAACGGCCACGGCCAGCCCAGGGGAGGGCGATCCGCGTGACTCCCCCCGCGGCCAATCAGAGCGCGCCGCGTGGCAGCCCAGTCAGCGCGCGCCAGTCAAACCAGGTCAAATAGTTTTTAAACTCGGTTTTGAATTCCAGATTATTGTCCAAACTTGTAAATTCGATATAAAATCAACCGTAGGGCCAAATTTTGTAAACTTTGTAGTTTTGGAAAGCTTACAGTATGTACTACACGTTTATGTAATAATATGACATAGGTACTGTGATAGATCTCGTGTTAAATTTCAAGTAGAGAAATAGACCAGATTACACTATAAAATTTGTATAAAATAATCTACTGGGCCAAATTTTATGATTTTGTACTTTCTGGAATCCTCAGAACATGTACTTCAACTTGGCATAGGAGTTGTACAACTTTGATACGTGCACAAACTTGCTTTAGTAAAATCTATCCGAATCAGTAATTCGAGGATAATTCAAATTCTATAAATCATTTTTGAGTAATTCCAATTGCTTTAATCTTGTATTACTGTAACCTATCCAGGGAGGTCAAATTCATATTTTTACAACACATAATGCTTGCAGTAGCTAATTATTAAGATTGTATATGTTAAGTAGATACTCGATTAATGGTTTTCTCAATCAAATTAAATGTCCAGAATATTTTATTAACATGACACATATCAGAGAGCGCATAATGCAACACTTACACACCACCCCTCTTGTGAAGTTAAATTGTTGCATAGCATGCATGCATACATGTCTATGATTGTTCATATCGAGTGTTTGTTTATTTTTGTTGTGTTCGTCCGAATAGATTGTGGAGGAGGTCAAGGTTACTCTTGTGATTGTTGTGTTTGTGCGGGTTGCTTTGATCAAGGCAAGTGACACTCAAATCCTACCTATTTTATAATTATGCATTAGTGTTTTCAGTTAGTATGCATGGTAGGGATTTTGTTTTCAAAATAAAAGTATTATGCTATGCTTAGATCCTAGTAGTGTGTAGCCACCCCTTAAACACAACTTGCTAGGATTGTCAGAAGTGATTTAAAAATGATGCCAATGCTTTGTTTCATATGTTGGTTAAAGTGTTGTTTGAAAAATTTAAAGTTAATAACCGTAATGAAACACCTGGGTGGAATTGGTGTGGCTTTGGATTATGTTGAGTGGCTATCCGGGGCTACATACATGGGAGTGAACCATAGTATGTGGTGGTGACCTGGGGGGTGAGTGCACTTGTGGGTTGCCACCCAGGAACAAAGAGATTGCTATGTCTTCCGTGTTTAGTGTACTTCCAGTGCAGCCTTATGATATTATGGGCTCTGTCTTGATTGAGTAAGATGCGAGGGTTCAACTTGTTGCAAGACATTGGCTAGTAGTAGAATTATAGGTGGGAACGGGTCTTGCGGGTATGGTTGCTCTCTCCTTCTGAAAGATCTCTTCTCATTCTTCTCTCTGGGTAGAATGGGTCGTAAGGTGAAAGTGCACAACCTCTGCAGAGTTAAAAACTAAGATCTTAGCCGTGTCCCCGGTTATGGACAATTTGAGTCTCTAGACAAGGAAGTACGGAATAATCTCATCACCTTTTCTGAATGATTAAAATTTTGTGTAGACTGGGTTTTCCTAGGGCTACATACATGGCAGTGAAAACCATGGTATATGGTGGTGACCTGAGGTTTATCCTAGTTGAGTGGCCCCAGGGCTACGTACCTGGAAGTGAAAACCATGGTATGTGGTGGTGACCTGGGAGTACTCTTGACTTTGTGCCCTTTTTGTAAAAATCTTTTCAAGAGTTATAAAATGTTTTGTTTTAAATAAAATGTAGGATAAAATTGGCTTTATGCAAAATTTGCCTAAACTCCACTTGCCCAATATCATGTAGATAGTCATGCATAAAAACATCCACCATATAAGTGTCATTTGCCAGTACATCATTGTACTGACCTCCATTCGTGGGGCTGCATATTCAAACGTGCAGGCTCGTCTGAGGAGGATTACTAGGTAGGATCTCGAGACTACATTCCAACATGTCTGCCTGTGGCGCATGAAGACAATGGAGGCTCACTGCAGTTATTTTCCGTTGTGTTTGCTTTGAACATTATATTTGAGCTAGTCTATATTGACTATGCAATTTGCAAGACTTTATTTTTATCTCCTGAGGATCTGCGTTGTAATAAATTTGATACTATTGCTATGATTACTACATTTGAAATGTGTGTGCTATCAGTGATCCCGGGAATAGCACTATACACAGGTATCTTGCCTTTATTTAAAAGGTAGGGTGCTACATTTGAACCCTGGAAAAGACTATTTTTTATCTCATGTGACACCCTAGACACCCGGTAGCCAAATACTCTAGCTCCGCCACTGAGTCTAGGGACGTTTACATGAAACACATGCATGCTGCGCTACAATACAATATTTCACCAAATCTGTAACATTGGCTGCTGAGACATTGAAATCGTACAGGTTCCAAATAATGCATTAGGCTGCACATAACAACAACTACATAGGTAAAAATGGCAGCGAGACAATTGAAAAGCCTAGCCACACATTTGAATTGAGCATACATAGAAAAAATATCACCGGAATTGCAAAACAGCAGTGCAAATATGCCTTGATGGTTTCACAGACCAGCATGTCAAAATAGAAAGAATTGTGCTATCCACAAGGTAAAAAAAAAAAGCTACATACATATCAGGAACTGAAAGTTCCATCTATATAAATAGTGTATTACAAGGCATGTATTGGAATGCTAATTCTAAACTCGAATATTGTGAGAGTACACATAAAAAAAGCAGTTACATGTGTGCATGCGACTGATCTGATCATGGAGCTTCCTTCCATTCATGATGCATCAAAACAACCAACATCAATCAGAAAAAGAATGTAGCAAAAATAGGATTCTCGAATTGAATTTCATGCAACGCTACTACACCAAACAAAGCTAAAATGTGATTGAAACATTGGCAATTTTTATCTTGATACTCCCTTCAAATAAAAATGGCAACTAACATGTTTCATGTTGTGTCACAGACTATTAAGGCGCCAATCCGTGTAGATTACGCACCCATGCATGTTGGAGGTGAGTAAGGCGTTTTCCTTGATCTTTCTCCTTCTTGTCGGAAGATATGTGGTGGTGTTCTTCCAGTTAGGGGCAACCTCCCTCTGGCACTCTGATGCGCACTTTGGGACTGGGGATCTCGCTGCTCATGGTGGATCCTTGGAGTGGGGGATTTTTCCTTCCTAGTGCTTGATTGGCAGGCTTTTGCATCAGAGGTTAGAGAAGTGGTTTTGTTGTTGGTCTAGTGCCTTGCCCAAAAGGTTGTAAACATGGTCAATTGCTTCTGGAGTTCGGTTTTAGTTGGGTATCTTCTTTGCGAACGAGATATTGTCCTTGGGTGTCGCCATGACCTACTTGCCAGATATGTCAACGTATGGCGGATTGTACACATGGACATTGGTCGGAGGCGCATCATCCACGACCGCATTTAAGTTGATGCTCCGGGTAAATTTGGGGCCTTGGGAAAGCCGCCCTTCTTCTCGAAGATCATATCCTTATACTCTGATTTGAGGTTCTGGACTCACTTGAGTGTGGCCTCAGTTTCCGCCTTCTGTTGAATAATATAGGAGCTTGCTTTCACGATAAATTTAGCCTCCTCAAGGAGTTCCTTCTGCATCCCGCTGAGTCTCATGACTTCCTTAACACTCTCCAATGTGATAGGAGTTGCAATTAGGATGGCATACATATGATCCTTGGGAGCGGTGAACGCATTTGGAATGGCCGAGGGTCCCGACGGAACCTCCTCCTGCAACCTGGTAGGCTAAATTGGTGGTGGTGGTGGGGTAACCCTAGCCATGTATGCCGGATTTTAAACCTCCTGGCCTACTGCTGCTTTTGTGTTTTTGCCGCTTTCATGTGATTCGTGACTTCCACTTCAAGCTCCGTCATGGTAGGAAACACATTTTGGGCGGTGGGTGGGAGATCAACCTTTGTCCTCAACATCGAGCTACTTGATTGTTGTAACGTGTTCATCGTCGGTCATTAAGTCCCCATCCTAGTCATCCGAGCCTTGATCAAGAGTCTAGGATAGATTCGTTGTTGCATCCGCCTTCACTGGAATTAGAAGGTGAAGTAGAAATGATTTGACCAATGAAGTGGTACCTCCATTTCTCGAACACCTGACAAGCCAAGGCGAGTCTGCATCGGTCTTTCCCTGGTATCTCCTACTATAGGGCGGTTTGGGTGGGCCTGAGAGGTGATTCGTGCGGTCTTGGCATCATGTCGGCATCTTGATCGCCGGTTTAGCCGATGAAGATGTGAATTCCACCTGTTGGAACGATGGTGGAGTGGATAGGGTTTCTCCTAGCCAGAATCCAAGTTTCGTTGCCTGGGACGATGGGGATGTTTTCGGCATATAAGATGTGCCCGATGGCGGTGGGATCGTTGATGCCTGCGAAGGCAGATCCCACCCGGATCCACGCTACAGGCACCTAATAGCACATGGTGGGCGGAAGCTGCTAAGGAGGCGGTGTGGCTGAAGGAGTTTCTTTCAACTTTGAAGATTATTGACAGTGCTCGCAAACCAGTTATGGTTTATTGCGATAATCAGGCGGCAATTAAGGTTTCCAGAGATCCCAGGTTTCACAGCAAAAGTAAACATATTGAGGGAAGATATCATTATATACGTGATGTTATTAATAGACTTAAATTAGTATCTTTAGAATTTTTACCTAGTGTTGATATGGTTGTTGATCCCCTGACTAAGCCTCTTAGTCAGGTGGTGTTTGGTAAGCATGTTAAGGCTATGGGTTTACAGATTTTTGAATAATCGTTTTGGACAAGTGGGAGATGTAGGAAATATGTGTCCTACAACTATATTCAATTTATTTGGAACTTCATATATTATGTTACCTCACGGCGGGTAGAGAGCGAGGTGGGCAAAAAACTGGAAGCTACTGGGCGACGAGAGACAAGTTACTCGGCTTCGGATCTCACAACGACGACGAGATCCTATTGCTGCTATAATTCACTACAAGGGCAACAAGGGTGCGATTACAATGTGGTTCTACCTCAAGGGCTCATAGCTTCTGGCTTATAAGTGCGCCATGATCTAGGGTTTACATGGAGGAGTTCTAACCGGACTCTACAAGTTCCATCCTAACGTGGAATACTTCTTGTCGCGAAACGTAGAGGAATCCGCATGGGTTACATCATATGGAGCCGCCTAGCTTCATCTAGTTTGGACTCTCCACCTAGGTCAATCAGTAACTAGGCCGCCCGTTAAGGCCATATAGGCCCAACCATCATATGTGGACCACTCGGACTTGTCGAAATGAGACTATGTCGTGGGTATATAGCGATTAGACATATCCCCAACAAGCCAAGCGAATAGTTTGCATTTTGTGGGAGCCCGATTCTTCCAAACTGCCTCCGGCATATAAGAGCGTGCCATGCCTTCGAATTGTGCCTTGTACGCCGATGCCGCCGAGTATATCCCAGAAGAGTTTGATTTCCAAATGATGTCATCATTCGTGCCTTGAACAAGATTCACCGCACCAATATGTGTCCAAAGGTCTACAAACTCAAAGATGTTTTGCAAGGACAACCCATTGAAGGTGTTGATTTTGGCAATCCAAATGTTTGTTGGTAATGCTCTTATGGGCCGTGAAGTTTTTGTGGGCTAAAAGATTGTAAATGGATGGGGCACTATCTTTAAGCATAAGGCCACCCAACGAAGGTGCATGACAAAAATTGGCGCCCATATAACCGTGTGTGAAAATTAATTTGAAGATTGAAAATTCTAATTTTACATGGGTTTCCTACTTGTGAAATCCCCCTATTTTGTTAGCTAGGCAATTATTGAATTCCAAACAGTTGAAAGCATCCAAACAAAACAACTTATATTCAGCTAGTATGGGTTGTCAAATTTCATGAAACAAGCGAAACATGGTAACACCACAGATCTTTGCTGAACAAACTTGTGCCTTGGATGATCGTCATACAAATTAAGCAATGACACCATCCTAGCTCCAAGAGATGACAATCAGTGGGTGCCCCTGATCACTTGGACTTGCACCAGCTGATGGCCGGTACCGTCGGCTAGGAGGAGCGGCCTGAAGACGCAGGCGTCCGAGACCCGGAGGCCGTTGTCGTGCGCGAACCCTGCCCACCCTGCCATGATCATGCCGCCCTTGTCGCCCACCTTGACGCGCACCTCCCACCGCCGCTCGCCGCCGCCGCCGCCTGCCACGCTCAGCTCGGCGGCGCGCGACGTGGTCCACCCCATGCGGTCGCACAGGGCCTTTGTCAGGTTCAGGTACTGCAGGTGGAACGGCCTCTCGATGGTGCACTGCAGGAGCGTCGCGTCGTCGCCGGCACGTTGGGGCGACGACGACTGGTCGCAGGAGCAGGCAGCCGATGCCGACGCCGGCGCCGGCGAGGGCTTCCTCTTCTTGGTCACGGGCGAGTCTGGCGCCGTCGGGGACCAGCGGTTGTTGCTGCGCGACTCGACGTCGGCGTCGTTGTCGTGATCGTCACGAAGGCTCCTTGAAGCAGTGGTGTCGACGCGGGCATCGAGGCTGCACCCGGACGCGTCGAAGGTCGCCGAGGCGCTCGAAGACGAGCAGGTGGCCGGCGAGGAAGCCACGAAGCAGCAACGTGCCACGACCGACCCGCGGGGTCCCGCAGCGCGGTCCCGGTCGGATGTCAGCTGGTCGCGCGCGCTAGCTCCGTAGGTGCTTCGGTTCCCCCACTTGATCTCCCGCCGCCGGCACGTGAAAGGTCAGTTGGACTCCCGTTTCGCTCGCTCGGAGAAAAAGCGAGACGGACCATCTCAATTCTCAATAGTAGTATATTTATTTTCCTTTTCAACTTATTAAGTAAGTAATTGGCTGTCACCTGACGCGGGAACCCATTTCGCCGCGACGCTTCGTTCGCAGCCATCGCGCGTTTTCGACGCGAATTGGGTGTTCCCAAGCAACACGCGTCGTTTTGGGTGTGTTTTCCAGTTTTGGCTAGTTGTCTTTGCTACTCAAGTAGCTTCGTTTTCTTTAAGGAGTTGGATCAGGAAAATATGACGGGTATACGTATGCTCATCCATCAAGGTCCAGCACGAGTAAACCATCTCAAGATTTCATTCGAGCGGGAAAAATGATCTACACTCCATCACCCCTCTCACCCCCCCTCATCCACTATTACGCACCACATTTCCCCTCTACTCCAGTCGGAAAACCCTAGCCACCGCAATCCATATCCATATATAGCCAACAATTATAAAGCAGGCGGGAGCGTCGCCAAAGGGAGACGAGGCATGCGCGACGAGGATGAGGAGCGCACCCGCAACATCACCATCGCGGAGGCACGCGTGCTCTGCGAGACGGGCATGGCGCCTCACGTCGGGGTGGAAGGTCTCGCATAGCGGGTACGTACGTCGTGCCACCACGCAGAGTATGTGCGCTGGCAGCGGACCCTAGCTACGTGGAAGACACGCATTCTGGGCGCCGTTGTTCGTTCGCGGTCCTGGCCGGGCTCAGCTACAGGCCCGGCAACGCGTCCCCTGGAGTCGCGGTGGGCGTTCTACATCTCCCAGTCAGTCACTCACCCAGACGCTCTGAGGCCGGCGCGTACCGCCTCGTCCTCGCGCTGATCGGGGCGGTGGCCGCAGGAGCTCCTTTGTCGCCATGAAGCTCGATCCATCGTCATCGCAATCCTGGTCGTCACGCAAATCCAAGGGCGACAGTAGGGGCTCCTTCGCCCACATGAAGCTCAATCTAGCGCCATCGCGGTCCTCATCATCACGCGGATCTAGGGGCGGCAGTAGGGGCTCCTTCGAACACATGAAGCTCGACCCAGCGCCGCCGCGGTCCTCCACCAGGCGATGATGCGAAGCGACGACGACCCCATCGACCCCACGGGCTTCGCCGAGGCGATGTCGGAGTGGATGAAGGGTTTAGACCTCCCAATTGCAGACCCGGTCCGCAGCCACGAGAACCTCTGCGGTGCACTTGTGGAAGAAGTCGATGGCATTCGCCACCACCTCCCGGTACTTCACGCTATAATCAATCGTAGAAACTTATGAAACTTGTGGAAGGAGATGCATTGTAGCTATGATGTCCGGCATGCCCTCGCCTCGGCTACGTGCCCGACGCGGTCCGGCGAGCTCGCGGAGTGCCGCACATCGCTGCACGTGCGCGCTGGCTAACAGTCCGACCGCGCCGATATGGCCGGTTCCGGCCATCGTGGTGGGGCGCCGCCTGTCTCGTCGGTGGGAGCGAACACAACGGGGAGGGGAGAGGAAAAATGGGTAGTTAGGGTTTGGGACTGGACTGGGTGCGGCTAGTTTTGTTTCGTCGAGCATAAAGGGCCTAGGTGCAGCAGGTTGGGCCAATTTTGCTATGGGTCGCACCCAATTTCGCCTCAGGCTGCGATTTTCCTTTTATTTTCAATTTCTGATACATATATGTTTCCCACTCATTTCACATAATTGCATGCAACGTGATGCACCAGTATGTTGAATGTAGCCGTACCAAGCTCATTGTTGTACTCCGATGGAACTCGACATCCACTACTAATTTAGGTCGACCACTAAATCTAGGTTGTGTGCTAACAGCTAGGAACCAGAGCAAATCTAGGTCGTCCACTCGTCCTCAACCGCGTCTAGTTGCCATGTGGTTTATTATCGATCCAACTAGTGGTGGACCTAGCCCAAGACCGTGTTTGTGGTTGCACTATGCATGGTCCGATTCTTCGATGAGGATCTAGTTTCTCATGGTGGAGACTGACCTCCTCGATGCTCATGGAGGTGGGGGGAATCAAGGCGAGGAGGCGGGAGGTGAATCAGTGCCGGCTAGAAAAGAATATGCCAAGGCACGGAGTCTTGCTATTAAACAACATTAAGGTGGATCGGATAGTCGAGGGCCACATCTATTTCATGAAGGATTGCATGAACCTTGATCATGATCCAGACGAACCGGCCACCACCAACATCAAGCATGGACGACCCTCACACGTACACCTTCGGAAATCCACGCATAATGAGAATGCACTAGAGGGCGACGAGAATGGCGGTAAGGGGTGACGCGGGACAGATGCTAGCGATGATGCTAGGGTTCACCCCAAGCATCATCTAGGGAGCGACGAGTTGTTCGACTCTATGCGTACATAGCTTTGTTTATTAACACATAAATTGCTAGCTTCTAGGGAGTTTACTAGGATAAATAATGACCATATCTAGGGTTTTATGAAGGATTGCATGAACCCTCTAGTATTGACATGTTCCAACCGCATCGCGTCGCGACAACCCAGCGAATTGTACGTGCGGGGGTTCTAGTTCCAACTGTAGCCGTTGCATACCAAAACAAGTCAAGACTTGCTAGCGGTGACATTTTGCACCGAGATACCACGACTAACGGGCTAGGTTCACCTTAGTGTCTCTACAAATATATTTTCCATAGAATGTAAATATGGTCCACTCTTTTATGTATTGTCCAAGTACAAATTTCTATGAAAAAATTCGTCTTAGGATAAGAAGCTAGAACTCGAGCTAAAGTGTTTTAGTTGAAATATGCAAGTATCATTGCTACTAGTATAGTTTCCTAGGAGTAGCATGCATGTAGGGCATATGGTATGTACCTGGCCATGTTGGCACATGTTGATAATAATCGTACACCGAATTTTTTTTATTTCGTGCTTCCGGTTTCTATCTTTTGGTCTGGGATTTGGATGTTCCCCGATTTATATCAGCTCCCGAGGAGAGGAGACGCACACAATAATTGCGTTGCTTCCTACATACCCACCCCAATTCCTAACAACAAACACTAATTCATTCAGCATGCATCCATGGATTAATTCATTCATCAAAAAAGGAAACCCATCCGTCGTCCCCCGTCGCCCTAGGGATTAATCCATGGATTTTAAATACGTGCTCTTTTTCCCCCCTCATTATATTTCTAGCCATGCATTTGGTTTTACTTACTACGTACTGCTCCATACGGCATCATTTATTTATTTTCTAGCTAGTGCAGACTGCTGACAGGAAACCAAAAGAAAGAAATTTTTGATCAAACTTTTAGAGCAAAATATAAACAAAACGTGGTATTTCGTACACACCGTATAAATATATATATATTCCATTATCTATTTCTAATTTTACTGAAAATGAACTAAACACCACGACACTTGCTGTGAATCTACTGCTTTGCCCGCCCTGCAGCCCAACGACGCTTTCCTCGCAGTTTTTTGAGCTTTGGACCCTAATTAAGAACATCCACCTAGAATCCGGGGTGGAAGATGATATCATTTAGAGGCTCATGCCAAATGGCCAATACTCGGACACGCCAAATGGAAAAAACTGTGGTCTTTGCCCCTCTACGCATGCAAGCACTGCACCGAAACCGTCGATCACCTCTTCATCCATTGCCGCTTCGCGGCATGTCTTGGCGGACCTCCGTCAAGGATTGATTGGGAATACCCGACCTCAACCCATCGCATTGGGTCAACCTCACGATCTCCGAGTGGCGGAACATGACGGTGGGCTGCCAAACTTCCAACATTCCCTGCCTCCGAGTGAGAGTTTTGCAATGCAAGTCCGAAATCTTCCCGCGAGCCCTTGAACACGGAGAATTGGGGACACATGGCATCACGACGAAAACTGCTAAAAATCCGAGATCGTCACTTGGCCGAACGTTGCCCCACACAAAGTTGGCTAGCCACGCATCTTTGGGGTGGCGTCGGCTTCTGACCGTGGCGATGACACCTTGGTGCCACATGGTATGGATCATGTGTTGTCTTTAGACGCTTCACTGATAATACACAAATGTCGATGAGTGCTCTTTTCTATTGAATGCATTTTGATTGTGTTTGAGACACTACCGGGTGTTATTGTGTTTGGTGTATGTAATACCCCCTCGATTAATTCGGCGTCGTGAGGTTCCGAATGAAGCATGCACCTGGTTAGCTATAGTCTTTCGTCTTGGCTTGACGTTTCTATTGGCGCCGTCTCGGTTTGCGTTTGACTCCAGATAGCCTATCGGCGACGCGAAATTTACATCACACCGATGCATGTGTCGTGGTCTCGACTCCGCCGCCGTAGGTCCCTAGCCATCGTCAACCCATTGCCGCTTCAGTCAAGGAACGCACGGGTACACTATAATCCTTGTCATATCGGAACTCGTCACGCCTCAACGACGAGATTCTCGTCCGCTAGACATATCCGAGAAAACTCTCTCTAAGTTGAAAAAATGTTGGAAACCCTATATTACTTCTACTAGGTGTTTTTTATGTAGTCCCATGCAAAGTTGGTCGGGTGGCGCCTGCCGCTTCTGACCATGCATGGTGATGACACCTGGATGCCTCCTGATAGTATCGGTCATGTGTTGTGTTTCGGCTTCACCGACAATGCACGGTGATGCCACGTATACTCTCACACAGTAAACAAACGCCTTTGAATTGTGCTATAGGCACTACGGGGTACTATTTCGTTTGGTGTTTGTGTACCCCCCCAAAGTTCATGCGGTGGCGGTATTCCCGCCTTTGGTGCCGCTAGAGGTTGTGCACAGAACATGCACCTAGCTAGCTAGATTCTATCATTTGGGATGGAAGTTTCTCTAGCTAGGTATGGGCGTTGCCTTCTGAGCTCGCGCGACGCGTTTGACTCCGCATAGCCCGTTGGCGGGCTAAATTGATGCAGCACTCATGCATGTGCCACTGTCGCTTCATTCGAGGTATGCACAATGCCTACAGTAAAATCCTTGTCATCCCAAGACTCGTGGCCGCCTCGACGGAATCTACCCCCCACGAACCTTGCCGAGAACAATCTTTTAAAGATTAAAGCTATCTCCAATGACACGCATAATATAGATGACGCAGGTGGATGTATGGCCACATTGCAATTCATCACATGGTTACGATAGACATGTGTTCACCTTGGATGTTGTGGTAGGTAGGTAGAGGACGAGATCAAATGTGGTAGACGAATATTTGGCCCCAAGGGTAGGGTGCCACTCATCCCGAATCCGTCGAGCCAATTAGATGCCACTGATTGCGTTTGCGTGGATCGCCCCCCTGTTAAACTCGATTCGAGCCGTAGATCCATCTGGGCTAAATCTAAATCTAAATCTAACGGCCATGCAGAGGCCCAGCTCCCGAGGAGTCACAGTAATTGCGTTGCTGAACCCAAGCAGCAGCTAAGTACGGAGTATATGCCGCCCACAATTCCCCACCCTCAAACTAATTGCGTTGCTGAACCCAACCACCTCTGCTTTCTGCTATCCCTGATCGATCTCGCCCCTCCCTCCCTCCCTCGCCGGCCGCCCTCCACTACGGGAAAAACTTTCTTTGCCGTGCAACTATTTGCACGGCAAAGGGCACTATATGCACGGCAAAGCCTTTGCCGTGCGGGAACACACGGCAAAGATCGCACGGCAATGCCATCGACGGCAAAGGCTTCTTTGCCGTGTGACTCGCCAACGTTGCACGGCAAAGGCTTTGCCGTGCGATGCCGCACGGCAAAGGTCGCTTCTTTGCCGTGTGCCAAACATGTTTTATCTAAAAAAAGGCCCAAATTGGTTGGTCGATCCGGGAATCGAACCTAGGACGCATAGTAGGGAAAGCATGTGACCTTGCCACTGGGCTAAGTGTTTGTTTGTTGATAACTATACCACGCCACATCTTTTGAGATGAGAAGAAATCCAGTTTTTACATCTTTGCCGTGCGCTTACACTAGGCAAAGGCTGCTTTGCCGTGCGTTTGTTAAAAACACTAGGCAAAGGCTGCTTTGCCGTGCGCCAACGTTACACGGCAATGCCTAACGCCTTTACCGTGCACCGAATCTTTGCCGTGCGGTGTGTTGGGCCTTTGCCGTGTACATTTCTTTGCCGTGCGGCTTCTTCCGTCATTGCCGTGAATCGTATCTTTGCCGTGCGCTCGTGTCTATCTTTCCCGTGGCCAAGATCTTTGCCGTGCGTTTTTATCTGTGCGCACGGCAAAGAAATCTTTGCCGTGCGGGAACACACGGCAAAGAAAGGATGCACGGCAAGGCCTATTTTTCCCGTAGTGCTCCCTCCACAGCACAGCAACGGGGACAACAAGGGCGGGCACACCGTAGCTCTCGGCGCCGCGCGCAGGAACGCCGGCAGGGGGATCGACCTGGTGGTGGCCTGACCACGATGCTGCAGCCGGCGACCACCTCCCCGACCGACCTTCTCCTCTTTACGGTTGGACCTGCTGCATGCTCCTGACGCCACTCCGCCCCGACCACGCCAGGTGAAAATCCCATCGCTACCTAGTATCACCTTGACTGAAAATACTCTTTCTGTGTCTCTACTCACGTTGCTTCCCACGGATGTATGTACTCACATCCGCCTCACAACATGCGAGGTAATTGAATTGATCTCTGCACTTTCATGCACGTTCAACAACTGATTTGGGGACACATCCTGCACAGTTGCTTGCTTGTGATTCACGCTGGGATGGCCGATCTTGCATTTATCTCACTATTTCTCATCAGCAGCCCATCTAATTCTTCACCTGATATATATGCCACAGCAGACCTGGCTTTTGGCTAGATGCATAACAATCCTCCAAATTAACGACAGATATTCTATTGAATTTTTGTACATGTACCTCACGACTATAGTTTCGCACCGCTAATCTTGTATCTTTATCAAGTCATCCCACTGCACCCAGTAATATGCATCTATGTCACTCGCCCGGGTTATGCAAGGGGAAGGCCTTATTTAGCAGATGAATTTACATCATTTTAACCAGCCATCTCCAACGTTAACACGAAAGGAAGCACTACAGTTTTTTAGAATTTCAACTTACCATCGCAGTTCAAGCCTTGTCATCTCCATGAATATCCATCCAATGGCCCTTTTTAAAGTGATGATTGTATTGTATGCACCCTGTTTTGCTTATAGTGAAGTAGATCTGTGACCTTTTTTTTTTGTTCCTCGTTGAATGGGTTACTTGTCTAACCACAACGTTTTAACCATGGGCAGCCAGCTTTTTCCAGAAAATTCAATGGCTTGGCATCGACATTGGCGCTGGATGCACCCCTGGAGCCAGTCTTCCACTTGTCTGTCACGCCCAAGTAGACTGCTGGGTGGTGATCTCTCTTGGCACAGAGAACACTCCCGTCCCCGAGTCCTGATGCTTGGCATCAACACTATGGGGATGAAGTAGTCCTACTCTCTTCAACCCTACTGCTTTCTTACGAATTTAAGCTTCATTACAGACTTTACTCTTCCACTTCATATCTTTACACCGCAATTGCCTCAACTTGTCTCAGGTTCCTGCTGCGGTACTTGTGGTGGTGGTGGTGGTGCTGCTGCTGTACATCCGACCTCCTGATGGCCGCACCGTCCGTGATGCCGAGATGCACCTGTTTTATCATTCTACTAGAACCGCGACCACCATACGAAAGGTCTCTCTTTCTCTCTCAGTTAGCATCTCTTTTTTTTTGGACTGTCACATGTATGCTTGCATGGATACGACTTTCCAGTTTTCTTCACTACAAATGTTGGGATGTAAAGGTGTTCCATCATCCAAGTGTGTTCTGCATGCATCATTGTAAATTAAACGCTTTTCATTAATTAGCCGCTCTAGATTTTCTGCAATTACTTGCTTCTCTTATAATTTCTATCTTTCTTTGCCATCACAGATCAATATGGAGCGTGCCTTGCATCAGATATTATTCGATATTTTATTTTTGCTACCCACCCAACAAAAATTTGATTTGATATGATACTAAATTAACCTTCAAACGTAGAGTTTGATATGCCACTCTACTCATTCATGACCCGTTCTAGATTTTCTGTAATTACTTGCTTCTCTTCTAATGGCTCTCTTTGTTTATCATCACAGATGAATATGCGGTGTGCCTTATAAGTTATAACTGAATAATTGCCTTGCGGGTTGAGGAGAGCGACCTGGACAACGCCGGAGACAAGAACGACTCGTAGTAAGGTGCATCCCGCTGCCTTCTCCGATCAATCTGTGATATTCTGGCTGCCATGCAATTTTTGCTGCGCAGAAAGGTTCGAGCTAGTTTCAACCTGACCTTTGCTAATTTAGTTTTCTGGCTTAGTGCACAGTTGCTAAAATGGTGTAACCTCAAGTTCACAACTGTCTTATGACACTCTTATAAAGCGGGTTCTACAAATGTCATATTCATATGCTGATCGCTTGATTTTAAATAGATGAGACATGAGATGTTTGTATTTAAGCTTTGCTGGCATATATTGCAACTCATATAAGAATTGAATTACATTGTATATTGCAATTATAGACCAAACGGAATGGATGAGCATCTCTTGTGTTATTTTTTTGGTGCTGCTTATGAATCAACATAACTGACAACTTTTATTGCTTTCAGGTTCAGATCATACCGGGGTTGAATAGCACCAAGCCGAGCGTACCAGGAGGCGGTGTTGGAGGGTGGACCAGTACCCCACTTGTGCTTTCAGGTCTCCGATTTTTCTGCATGCATAGGGCTGCTCTTATGATTCCTCTCCTCTCCTTTTATTTTTAAATGTATAGTATGTTGTATGCATAGTATCTGGAAGTATATACAAGATTGCTCAAATTTGTATATTTCTTGGCTTCTTTGTTCATGGAGAATGACATCTTAACAAATGTTTCTCAACGCTTTGATTAAATTAGTAGTATTGAGTTCTAATCATACTCTTCGTTTTTTATCACAGAATTTCTTGTGGCCACTTTTCCTTACTATTGGAGCGTGCCTTGGAGGTGCAAACTAGGTGGGTTCAGGATGACTTCCTTCACTAGGATGCAGCTGGGGACAAGAACGACCCAGTGCCTCCTGCCTGCCTTTTACCTTGTAAACAGCACACAAGGTTGAGTATTTGATTTAGGTGTTCTTGAGTTCATTCATCTCTTTTGGTGAATAAATGGGACTGTTTCTGCTTAGGTTTATGTGCTACTTTAGCAAAAAATTATCTAACTAGCATACGAGGATCCGGAAAAACTGATAAACGTGTAGTAATTTTGTAGATTATATTCTTAGGTTTCTCAATTAATGGCAGCACCTAGATTGATGTCCTCGTGTTGATAATATATCTACACTCTTTGTTAGTTTATCATGAATCAAATGGTTTCAACCGCAACACAAGGAAGTAGCATGAGTGTTTCTAGATACATCAACACTCCGAGTTTTCTCTTCTAATTATTCTCTTCATTCCTGATTACAGATTTTCTTGCCGCCACTTATCCTGAATGTGGATGGTGCCTTGAAGCTGGAAAATGGGTGGCTTGGCTGCTGCTATTGCTGCTTAGGCTCTCATACGATGGGCTTAGACTGCTGACTGCCGGCACATGGCGGTGAGCCTCACATCCTCCTAGACCTGTTCGGATCCCTTTTGCTGATTAAGAGGCTGTGGCTTCTTCATTTTCTTTGTGGCAAAATTTAACCCTAGCTTCAGTTGTCTGCTCTCTGTAGAAAGTTCATGATTGGGTGCAGTTGTGCTGGTAGACCCAAGTGTCGGCGGCAGCATTGATGGCGTTGTGCATGAAGGTTCAGTAGGGCGCCTGGGTACATGATGGTAACTTCCTCCTCTACTAGAGCGCATGCCGCCGCCTGGGATAAGAACGAACCACTAGGTGCCTCCTGCTGCCTGCCTTGCACTAATTGATTATTTCTTGGTTGCATGTTGTGCAACACAATCGTTTGGTTGTGAATTTACCTTGTTGTTTGCAGGTTCTGTTGACTGTATGGTTTTGGTATACAATTTTGGCGAGCAATTTTAGCAAGAAATAGATTGAGAGTAATTGTGTTGGATGCTACAATCTCTTTCCCCTCAAGTGTGTAAAGAGCGTTCTTGTTGCATATGTTTTTGAGGTTGTAAGAAATGGAATCCTGAGATATGTTCTGCACCATTTTAATTTCGTGTTGGCTGCAATGTTATCTCTAAAGAAACAATCTACTTCAGCTGGGCATGCTCAACTAGTTTGTCATGTTGGTAGTTTTGGCCAAAAGAAAACATAAACACCTTCTAATCTTGCGAAAATTAATATCATGTACCTTCTTTCTTGATGATTAAGTGTAGCAGTAGTCAACTAGCAGCAAGGTTTCAATTGTCGACATTCCATGAAATGAACTTTGTGGTTGAGCCTTCATTTTTAAGATGACATGTATTTGAGCTACGATTTCCCAAGTGAGAGAATATCCATGTTATATATAGTGTTGATTATTAAGAAACAACATTGTTATTTATTCCATAGTGTCCTTTTCACCATTGTGGTAGTCCTAGACTTCACCATTATGTTTGTTGAGTGCGACCTGGAAAAGCTGAACGACTTTGTATTGTGGCGGCCAAGTACTTACAGCCCATTAGATACTACAATGATCGTACGAGAGTACCTCAAATGTACTGGGCTTATTTCCCTGTGACTTGTTCTCATTTTTTTCGCACATGTGCTCATTTGAGCTGTGGTAATTTTCTTCCACGCCTTTGTGCGGCGTGGTTCACAACTCTACTCCCAGGTTATTTTGATGCTGTAAAAAAATAAACCATAATATCTGTTCGGCTGCATTTTAGTTTTCTTTTGGTTTCATTATCTCTGTAGAATTTTGTGTAGCTGGGCATACTCAACTCGTTTGTCATGTTTCAGGGTTTTCTCACACCATAACAGAATCACCTTCTAATCATGTCAAAATTAATTATGTACCCTGTTTCTTGATGATTGAGTGTAGCACTGCTCCACTAGCACTTGCATATACATTACATAAAATGGACTTGTGGTTGAGCACTTGCGTTTTCATCTTTAGGATGACTTGTATTTGAGGTACGATTTTCAATTAAGAGAATATCCATCTTTCTAGTGAGATAATATCTTGCTATAGATTTTGCTGGTTTTTAAGAAACAATATTGTTACTTATTTCATGTTGTCATTTCACCATTGAGCTAGTCCTAGACTTATAGAAATATCCTTTATATCGTACTGGTTTGTGATAAATTGCTACCCATCCTCTTAAGATCTTATTATGACCATTTCATTTTTGTGACAGCGAGTAGTCATGAGCACGGAGGGGCTATCGCTGGGCGAAGGGAGCAACGTCACTGTCTTGAGGTTGTACTTGGTTGAGTGTGACCTGAAGAATCAGGGCAAGTCTGGCATTGTGGCGGCCAAGTGCTTACCTGCGCTTAAACGTTATGATGAGCTTACAGGAGCACCGCCAAGGTACTAGGTTTATTTGGTTGTACTTATGATTATTTGGTATGGTATATGTTTCCCTGAAATTGAGATGGTAAATTTGTGGTACTCCTATGTATGCTTCCAGATCTGCACTACGGTGCTTATGCTGCTAGTTGGGCATTGTGGCAGCCAAGTACTCATGGCTGCTTAGATACTACAATGATCCTACACAAGAGGACCACCTAGGTAGTTGGTTTATTCCCCTTTGACTTATGCTCTTTTATTCGCGCTTATGCTCAAGTAGTTTATACTTATGAAATTAGATCCTTCACAAAGATCCAATTCAAATTCGTAACACCTATTGGTGATTTTTTAGGTCAATGAAGCACCATAGAACCCACCACCGGTCTCCTGCGCTAACGACGTTGTCGTTAATGGGCGTTGGTCTCAGACAATGCATGTCCACGCAGCATGGAGCTGCTGCCAGCGTCTTCCACCGGGGGATCCGGCATTGCTGTTGGGCTGGCTGTGGCCCACCATGCTTCGTGTTCGGTAGTAGGCTTGGCTAGCTCTGGGCTTCACTAAGCTAATCATTGTGTTGCTACTGTGGTGGTGGTGTTGTCTTGGCCTTGCCTACACCCCTCTCCGGTGAGCTCCTCGTAATCCTTTTGTTGCTTTATTGGGCATCGAGCCGCGGCTTTTCTGTCCCCTGCCAATGTGCGGAGGGGTTCGTCTTTTTGCTCCATGCAATTTTATTTCTGTATAAAATGAATCTTGTGTCGTGTCGCGATTCTTCATCATTTTAATTTTGTGTTGGCAGCATGATTTATCTCTAAAAAATCTAGTGCAATTAGGCATGCTCAGCTAATATTAGTCCATCTTTTTGGTTTTAGGCACACCAAAACATAACCGCCTTCTAATCTTGTGTAAATTAGGGATTTATTATGTCCCTGTTTCTTGATGATTGATTCATGCACTAGTCAACTAGCTTTAAGTTTTTTTTTGTTTTCTACTTGCCAAGCATTGTGGTTGTTCTTTCACTTTTAGGGTGACCTTATTTTGAGTTATGATTTCAAGTGAATACTCATATGCTATATCTTGCTTGTTACTTTGAGATGACATTGTTATTTAATTCATGTCATCTTGTTCACAATTGTGATAGAGAGTATCTGCTATATCGTACCGGTTTGTAATAAATTTCTACCCGTCTTCATAAGTTTTCATTATGACCATATCATTTATGTGACAGGGAATAGTCCTGAGGATGGAGCGGCTGTTGCTGGCAAAGGGTGGAGTGTCACTCTCTTGAGGCTGGACTTGGTTGAGTGTGACCTGGAGAATCAGGGCGAGTCAGGCATTGTGGTGGTCTGGTGGCCAAGTGCTTACATGCACTTAAACACTATGATGAGCTTATGAGAGCACCACCAAGGTACTGGTTTTATTTGGTTATACTTATGCTTTTTGGTCTGCTATGTCTTCCTGTAATTGAGATGGTAAATTTGTGGTACTCCTATGTATGCTTCCGTATCTGCCTATGGTGGTTAATGCTGCTAGTTAGCAACTCTATTAGTCTAAATTCCCAAAAAGTTTGTGCTGTAATCGTCTTATACCAATTCTGCTACTTGATTGTTGTAACGTGTTCATCGTCGGTCATTAAGTCCCCATCCTAGTCATCTGAGCCTTGATCAAGAGTCTAGGATAGATTCGTTGTTGCATCCGCCTTCACTGGAGTCAGAAGGTGAAGTAGAAATAATTTGACCAATGAAGTGGTACCTCCATTTCTCGAACACCTGACAAGCCAAGGCAAATCTGCATCGGTCTTTCCCTGGTATCTCCTACTATATGGCGGTTTGGGTGGGCCTGAGAGGTGATTCGTGCGGTCTTGGCATCATGTCGGCATCTTGATCGCCGGTTTAGCCGATGAAGATGTGAATGCCACCTGTTGAAACAATGGTGGAGTGGATAGGGCTTCTCCTAGCCAGAATCCAAGTTTCGTTGCCTGGGACGATGGGGATGTTTTCGGCATATAAGATGTGCCCGATGGCGGTGGGATCGTTGATGCCTGCGAAGGCAGATCCCACCCGGATCCACGCTACAGGCACCTAATACCACATGGTGGGCGGAAGCTGCTAAGGAGGCGGTGTGGCTGAAGGAGTTTCTTTCAACTTTGAAGATTATTGATAGTGCTCGCAAACAAGTTATGGTGTATTGCGATAATCAGGCGGCAATTAAGGTTTCCAGAGATCCCAGGTTTCACAGCAAAAGTAAACATATTGAAGGAAGATATCATTATATACGTGATGTTATTTTAGTATCTTTAGAATTTTACCTAGTGTTGATATGGTTGCTGATCCCCTGACTAAGCCTCTTAGTCAGGTGGTGTTTGGTAAGCATGTTAAGGCTATGGGTTTACAGATTTTTGAATAATCGTTTTGGACAAGTGGGAGATGTAGGAAATATGTGTCCTACAATTATATTCAATTTATTTGGAACTTCATATATTATGTTACCTCACGGCGGGTAGAGAGCGAGGTGGGCAAAAAACTGGAAGCTACTGGGGCGACGAGAGACAAGTTACTCGGCTTCGAACTCACAACGACGACGAGATCCTATTGCTGCTATAATTCACTACAAGAGCAACAAGGGTGCGATTACAATGTGGTTCTACCTCAAGGGCTCACAGCTTCTGGCTTATAAGTGCGCCATGATCTAGGGTTTACATGGAGGAGTCCTAACCGGACTCTACAAGTTCCATCCTAACGTGGAATACTTCTTGTCGGGAACGTTGAGGAATCCGCATGGGCTACATCATATGGAGCTGCCTAGCTTCATCTAGTTTGGACTCTCCACCTAGGTCAATCAGTAACTAGGCCGCCCGTTAAGGCCATATAGGCCCAACCGTCATATGTGGACCACTCGGACTTGTCGAAATGAGACTATGTCGTGGGTATATAGCTATTAGACATATCCCCAACAAGCCAAGCGAATAGTTTGCATTTTGTGGGAGCCCGATTCTTCCAAACTGCCTCCGGCATATAAGAGCGTGCCATGCCTTCGAATTGTGCCTTGTACGCCGATGCCGCCGAGTATATCCCTGAAGATTTTGATTTCCAAATGATGTCATCATTCGTGCCTTGAACAAGATTCACCACACCAATATGTGTCCAAAGGTCTACAAACTCAAAGATGTTATGCAAGGACAACCCATTGAAGGTGTTGATTTTGGCAATCCAAATGTTTGTTGGTAATGCTCTTATGGGCCGTGAAGTTTTTGTGGGCTAAAAGATTGTAAATGGATGGGGCAATAATATCTTTAAGCATAAGGCCACCCAACCAAGGTGCATGACAAAAATTGGCGCCCATATAACCGTGTGTGAAAATTAATTTGAAGATTGAAAATTCTAATTTTACATGGGTTTCCTACTTGTGAAATCCCCCTATTTTGTTAGCTAGGCAATTATTGAATTCCAAACAGTTGAAAGCATCCAAACAAAACAACTTATATTCAGTATGGGTTGTCAAATTTCATGAAACAAGTGAAACATGGTAACACCACAGATCTTTGCTGAACAAACTTGTGCCTTGGATGATGGTCCTACAAATTAAGCAATGACACCATCCTAGCTCCAAGAGATGACAATCAGTGGGTGCCCCTGATCACTTGGACTTGCACCAGCTGATCGCCGGTACCGTCGGCTAGGAGGAGCGGCCTGAAGACGCAGGCGTCCGAGACCCGGAGGCCGTTGTCGTGCGCGAACCCTGCCCACCCTGCCATGATCATGCCGCCCTTGTCGCCCACCTTGACGCGCACCTCCCACCGCCGCTCGCCGCCGCCGCCGCCTGCCACGCTCAGCTCGGCGGCGCGCGACGTGGTCCACCCCATGCGGTCGCACAGGGCCTTTGTCAGGTTCAGGTACTGCAGGTGGAACGGCCTCTCGATGGTGCACTGCAGGAGCGTCGCGTCGTCTCCGGCACGTTGGGGCGACGACGACTGGTCGCAGGAGCAGGCGGCCGATGCCGTGGCCGGCGCCGGCGAAAGCTTCCTCTTCTTGGTCACGGGCGAGTCTGGCGCCGTCGGGGACCAGCGGTTGTTGCTGTGCGACTCCACGTCGGCGTCCTGATCGTGATCGCCACGAAGGCTCCTTGAAGCAGTGGTGTCGACCCGGGCATCGAGGCTGCATCCGGAGGCGTCGAACGTCTCGACGGCGAAGCAGAGGCCGCCGAGGTGCTCGAAGACGAGCAGGTGGCCGGCGGAGGCGCCGGTGCCGGCGAGGAAGCTGCGCCACCCCCTGCCCACGAAGCAGCGCCGGTCCCGGTCGAGGTCCACGTGCCACGACCGCCCCGCGGGGTCCCGCAGCGTGGCCATGGCGAAGCCCGGCGGGATGTCCAGGCGCGCCGCGAACTTGGGCGGCAGGCTCTGCAATCCACAGGATCGATCATGCAGAGTAGTAATCGGTTTGTAGATCGATCATGTCCAGGGGATGTTTGTGGCGATCATGGTGTGGTACGTACCAAGGTGGACGTGAATGGGCTGCCGGGGAGGAGGACCTTGAAGAACTTTTGCCGGCGTACCGGACCGCCGCCGCCGCCATGCGATGCAGCCATGAGACCCTCCGACGACTTGGTACCGCGCGTATCCCCTAGATAGATATTGCTTGTTTTCTGTTGCACGACTTGCGTCCTCAATAGTCAACTGTCAGGACTTGAATCCGTGGTTATATCAAGTACGTTAGGGTTTCTTTGTATTTATTTCCTTCTTTCTCCACATAACAGTCGTTGACTGATTTTTCTTTCCTTCTAGACCGGTGTATGTCCATGAAAAAAATACTCCATCTGTTTAAGGGCAGTGCTGAGCGTTTCCCGGGGGATCCGAAATCAGATCCCCCGGATCGCCAGCCGTCTGATCAAGTCAACGCGTCACGCGCGTCCGTCCGATGTCCATCATGCACGGGAGGCTTTTCTCCACCACGTGGGTGGTCCCCGCCATCCACATGCCCAAATTTGCATCGCATCTGAAAGCCATGGCTTCACCGCCGCCGGGGAGTACGCCGCCGAAGTGGACGCCGTCGGAGTAGACACCACCGGGGAGAACGTCGCCGGAGAGGACGCCGCCGGAGTGGATGCAGCCGAGTAGACGCCACCGGGAAGGACACCGTCGGAGAAGACCACTTGTAGCAACGCCGACGCCGTTTGTAGCAACGACGACGACCTGGTGTAGCAGCCATGGCGGCCTTCCGTAGCAGAGCCAGCGTACTTTTGTAGCAGTGCCACCGACAGCTTGTAGCAGCGCCGCCGGCCACTCGTAGCAGCCTCGACGGCCGATTGTAGCAGCGCCGCCGGCCACTCGTAGCAGCCTCGACGGACGACTGTAGCAGCGCCGCCGACAGCTTGTAGCAGCCTTGACAGGCGATTGTAGCAGCACCGCCGGCCACTCGTAGCATCACCACCTGCAGCTTGTAGCAGCGCCGCCGGCCATTTGTAGCAGGGCACACAAGCAATTGTAGCAAGACAGACGACGATTGTAGCAGCACCGCCTGACAGCTTGTAGCAGCCGGCGGCGGAGATAGAATTCCTCCGAGGTTGAGAGGGTGGCCGGAGCTAGGCGAGCAGAGGTGAGGTTGAGAGGGAGGCGCGCCGGCTTGGAACGCACCGATGGCGGCGGCGCGGAGGCCGGCCATGAGCCCGGTGGTGGCGCGTCGCCCTACCGGCGGCGAGGAAGAGAGCTGGGCCGGCCAGCGGCGCGGGGGACGTCGCAGAGCTCCAGTCCTGCTCGTGCGGGGAAGAAGAGTGCGATGGGGAGGAGGTGGGGAAACGAATGGAGGAAAATACTCCTCAAACGATAAGGTTGGCCTCACCTGGACGCGTGGTGGTCCGTCGAAGATTGTGGTGGGCCCCACCCACCGTTCGGTCTCCCACGTTGCGACCCAGCTAGGCGGACGATCGAAGCCATGATCCTCCGGGGGAACACCTCGAGCGTTTTCCTCTGTTTAATGAGTAATTAAGGCATATACTTTTCTGAAAAGAGAAAAGTTTTAGAAAGTTTTAGAAAAAAGTGTAACTATAATATCATATAGATATCATATGAAAATACATTTCATGATGTATCTAAGGATATTGATTTCGACTTTACAGGTTAATAATTTGTTCTAAAATCTTTGTCAAACTTTACATTTGCTAAACTAAAAAAGACTTATTTAATAAAACGGAGTAACTGTTACTTACAATAACTATTCAAACAATAGCCCGTGTCGAATACCTTTAATCGGTGTGTTAATCGTTTAGCCCGATTAATCGCTCTAACGCCCCGATTACTAGGTTTGTTACCTAGTAACTACTACATTTTAAAAAGAAAGCTGCTAAATTTTCAATGCATTTCGTCCTTCCAACCGCTACCCCGCTCAAATTAAGTAGGTTTGTGAAACTCCCACTCGATTCCCGCCTCCATGAGCTTGATTCCCACCACCGCCGACCAGTTCCTCGTTGTTGGACACCAGACCTTGGATCCAAGAGCTGAACCGCCTTAAGAAGCTCCTCCAGGTGCTTGATTCCGCCTTCATTAGGGTAGGTGCATGGTTGAGTTGCAAGTGAGGTGGTACTTTGGGTAGGTGGTGGGAGAAAAGAAACTTGAAAAACCAGAGTAGAAGAAGTAGAAGAAGCGGAATAAAAAAGGAACGTTGTGGTAGCTGGTGGCTCCTCACTCACTCGTAACCTAGAAGATTAGGTTAGGGAGGAGAATCCTACATGTTTTTAACGAGCTTTTGGGTTCTCGAGATGTAGGGCCGAGAAAATAGAGCATGATGTACTATTTATTTCTTATATATACGTGTTTTCAGAGCTAATTTATATAGGTTGCACCGATTAGTACCAGACCGATTAAATCATTTAATTGTTTGAATTCCGATTAGCTACTCCCACACGACCAGTTAAGGATTAGCGATTCCATATCATTGTTTACAACTTCATTTTTTTCTCCTTTTGTTTCGCAATAAATTTCATTTTTTCTTGGGAGCTTGGATTACGGTTTATTAGCTAGGAACCTATGCGGTCGACCCATATTTTCTGAAGTCAAAAACTCTCAGTCAACCAATTCAGTTTAATTAAAATCTCAGTTGGTTGAGAAAAAAACATATCCTTTGGACTATATAAGAACCAACAAGCTCAAAACCAGCAATTATGTGTGTGTTTTTTTTTCTCTTTTTCATATACTAGCAAAAGTGCCCGTGCGTTGCTACGGGTTGATCCACTAAACATGTGTTACAGAGTTGTGCACTATTTCTTGAAATTTTAATCAACAAACCTACTACATCTCAGTTCATGATCGCAACTGTAACATGGAGGAGCGATGGCTAGGCCGCACACACTTCCTAGCACGGTGTGATAAACGTAGATGGAGACGATGACCAATCTAGTGATGATGGATGGATGAGTGTGAACAACGCGTATGACACTCTCAAGTGATGATGGGCTAACATGGAATGTTCATTCGCTAGTACTCGACGGTGGAGAAATAGCCTGATGGAAAATGTAAACAAAAAAGATTATGTTCAAAGAAAAAACAAATGGTCTAGCATGAACCAATAATTGAGCCAAGACAATGTGAGTACAGTCCTTAGCGCACAACAAATAAGATACCGGTGGCCGACAATAGATACCCATGGAAAAATCTAAGCGTACTCCTTAGTCCTGACACCCTCTCATAAAAAATCAAAAGCTTCAACACCGGCAGGGGGCATCAAAATTTACCTTCAACAAATGCATAAGGTGGTACGCAAGGACTCGAGTCTCTTTAAGTGAAGTCAGCAGTATACCCATCGGTGTACTTGTCTAATATATACTCGAAAACCTGATCTTGATAGAGGCAGCCAAAGCCAAAAAAGGATCACATATTCAAGATCACATGAAGTAATGCTTTCAAAATATTTGCTTTAGCTGACAAACAATTCAAAAGCAAGTAAGTAGTACCTACGCCTTGCGTTTTCTCAGATGAAAATATGCCAATGACTGCCGAATAGAACCAAACCTGAAACATGCCTGCACCCAGCTCCTGATTTGTACTGATAATTTCTAGTCTATAGAATGGGTGCTCCAGATAAACTTGACCTCTCAATTCACTCAGCAACTCTCCTATGGAAGAGTATGTCCGGAAATCGATCTATTCAATATTTGCAATTCAGCCATGCAAGTTCACTGTTTGTAATCTGTAGTTTAGCATGGTATCATGCAGCTTGAGATTTTTGAGTTGTAGTGAAGAAACTTAACCAATTAATTATAGATGCTATGCCCCGAAGGCATATGATTGGTACTGAATCCAACTACCATTGGCATCTGTCATCTACTGCAATCAAGGGCAATCCATCCACAGCAGCAAAGACACGACTGGAAGCTTTCTGAACCTACAAACCTTTGCTAATGATGTTTCCCTCACATGGTGCACAAATTGATGCCTGAATATCTCTATTCTCTACGAACAATGACATCCAATCACAGCATCCAACGCTGCTGCAATGACAGTAGGACACAGATCAGCACGCAGCAGGATGCAGAGGAAGATACATCAACGCAGTCAGCCCAGACAATCAATACCAGGGCCATCGTCAATCTCTTCATCTTACTCGACCTGGGTGGAAACAACCATGGGCAACCTCTCCACGAATTCGATCAACAACGATGCAACGTGGCCAGCGACAGCCTGCAGTTCTCTCCACCGCGCTCATCCTCATGGCCATCTGCTGGCCGCGGCAGTGCGGCCGTCCACCGCCGCTTTCTTTTTCCGGTCATCCTCATCCCGCGACACGGCAACGGTCGCTGCCGCCACACACCCTCGCGGTGCGAGCAGGAACGTTGCAGGCTATAGTCTCTCGGCTTGTGTGATGCGTGTCGGGAGAATTGGCCTGAGCCGATGCAGCGGAAGACTCATTGATGATTGTACATATAGCAGATTACTCCTTGACTGTGTTAAGGAAACTGGATCGATCACGATGGCAAGATTCAGCTTGGTACGCCCAAGATAGATCGATTGCGCTACCACTTGTTATCGTCGTTGCCTCCGCCGTTCCCCTTTACCACGGGCTTGCGAGTGCCAGCTTGACCTAAGCACGCCCACGGTCATCGAATCATGATGGCGCCACCTCCAACGTTTCACTGCCACCACTTTTCGCTCCGACTGGATGACGGCGGCGGCTGGCGGGGCTGACGTTGAGGCTAGACCAGCGGAGTACACTGGAGAGTCATGGTTATCGCGGGTGATGGCTGCGTCGTACCAGCCTCGGCGGCGGTGTGCGCGCTTGATCACGTCCATGCCAATATGGGCGAGCGTCGTCGACTCCGGTTTCCGCAGGCAAAGAAATCGCGCCTCTGCGCTGCCTCGCGAGATCGCGGAAGAATCCTTCATAGTTGCCGCGCGATCGCCGCCTCTATGCTGCTTCACGAAATCACGGAACCTTGGTAGTTGCCGCACGATTCCTTATACTGTATAATCATACACGGCAATAATACACCTTGCCGGCCCGTACACGACACGGATATGCATCCAGTGATCTTCGGGAGGAAATCTGGCCACGTTGGATCGAAGGGAGCGGACGGACGAAAATTTGACGTACAACCCACGCGGACGGACCAAAACGTGATGGACCAAACCACGGAAACGTTAGCTCCTTTATTATTAGGTATAGATAGGACAAAGCCCGTGCTTCGCTACGGAGCAAATTGCAAGTCTGTCCCAGTTGGTGTCGCCCAAGACAGAAGCACCATCCTTTTTATAGCACCCACAACCCATAGGCAAGGTTACATAGCTATGTGGGACACTCATGTATCTTTCTTTATCGCTCTCTTTTTGTTCCCATTATACCACTCATCGAGAATCTCTGACAGCCTAAAAAAAATCTTGAAAAAACAATCTTTTTTTGTACAAAGGGCTATTCTTTATTAAATATTTTAATGATGGAAAAAATTATGCATCCTTGTCAACAAGCCGCAAATGCCTCCTCCGCACATAGAGGAAGACAAACATATCATTAGGGTTGTAGGCAAGGTACATATGCATGGTGTCTGTTTGATGTTAGTTTTTGAGAAAAAAACTTGTGATGCCATATTGTGATGTGACATTATACCAGGACACCCGTATGAGAATTTTCACTATTTTATGTTGAATTTTGAACCTCAGTTATTCAGATACATGATATGTTGAATTAGAATAGAAACTACAAAAAATTATAGAAAAGACCCAGCGTTAGTTGTCGATCCAAAATCCATGCAAAAAGATCCAAATGCATGACACAAAAAAAATATTGAATTACTGAATACACCCCGATCCGGATTTGCAGGTCCCGTGAAAATTATTAGTACTGAAACCAGATTGAAATTGTGAAAAAAATGAACCGGTGCACTCTAAAGACGGATTATACCAGCAAAGAGCCCAAGACTGAAGGTATGCACAAACTGAATAATTTTGTAAACTCGGAGAGAGGCTAGAGGGTGCGGGGGCAGGCTGAGAGTACGGCACAATGCAGAGGTCTTCGTGGTCGCCGGCGTCTGCATCGCTTTGGGCACGAAGAACGCGAGTTGGGCGGCGGTGCTGATCTTGGTTGGGCTTGGTTTCCTGGCTATATTTTTGCTTCAGCTTAATCTGATCCACGACGAAAGATATCGCTCACGAAAGTTGATCAGCTCAAAATCAAATCAGGTACAAACAGAGTAGTAGCCAGCAATGGCCTGGGCGGATCAGATCACTGCTGTCTTCCAAGCACCGACCTAGAATTGTGTGGCCGCGCCTTCCGAGTTGCGACGTATCACTAAGGAACCCTGGCTAGCTAGGATGTTTTTGCTATAGAGTTGTGATCGGACTTTGGTCGTGTGTACAAGGGAGCCCTGGCTAGCTGCTGTTTTGACTCCATGTCTCCATCACACTCTGCTCGTGCGTCTTAAGGTGGGTTGCGCTGAGGCTAACCTAATCAATCCTCGAGGAAAAGGGCCGCTCGACTTGAAAGTGCAGTCATCCACGCTGAGACCTAAAGGATCGAAGGAACCACAGGTCACATGCTGTCAAAGGAGCTGCAACAACCCAGCTTGGCCCCGTAGTCGTTGTGGCACGCTTCGGGTGCCTCCCAGCGCGGCGCACTGCAGCGTGCAAGTGTTCTCCCATGGCAGCGCTCCTATTCGCGCGCCGTGGCCATCGCGGTTTCCTCTAGGCCAAGCGAAAAAATTGGGGGTCGTCGCTCGGCCGGCGAGGATTTGCCGCTCGTCGCTGAGATCCTCTCCGTTGAGCATGTATCTTGCATCCCCACAACGCGGTCGTCGAGTTTTCCTCTCCAAGCTCGACCGGAGTCCTATGAACGCCCGCCAAGCCATGTGAAAGGATGGAAAAATTAGGGAGCTCGCCTTTCGGGACTGGAACTTTGTTGTCCATGGACGACATCCTCTCCCAGCTTGCTCTTTCACTCCTCTCTCTTCGACGCCGGAAGGCACAAACTTGGTCTGGCGTAACGACAGCATCCGTGGCGGCGCCGGCCGACCGCGCGTACCCGTATAGCAGCGTTTTACCGGACTACGTCCCCCTGCCTGGAGATTGGTGGAAGGATTCCACTTTTATTCAAGCGATCGGGTGCAGCCAGGCGATGAAGGATTTCGATGAGGATTCAGCTTCCTCACCTATCCCAGGGACAACAAGGAAGGGTAAATCTGTCTAAAAAAATATTGGACCGCAAGAAACCTTATTTTCTTTATTATTAGGTATAGATATAGATATAGATAAGCTAAAGTCTAACCAAATACCAAACAGCTTAGTTTTTGCTTATTGAGAAGCACCCCAACTTATGAGCACCTTGAAAGCATATTAATTAGGTTTTTTTTATCATGATTTCACTACGGGAGGCACGCCGTGCACCGACGGCCCCGCACCGTCGGCACAGGTTAATCCACCGTCGGCACCGTCTCTGCCGACGGTGACCGTCGGCGTCTGCGCGTCGGCATAGCTCGCGTCGGGGGCGGCGCAGTCACCGTCGGCACAGGATGGCACCGTCGGCACACGCGTGTACTGACGGCTGGACGGCTGGACGGTGGCCGTCGGCCGTTACCACCGTCGGCGCAGCCCATCTCGCCGTGACGCGCCGGCCGTTAACTGCCACGCTGTGCCGACGGTGTCACCGTCGGCACCTTTTCTTTATTTTTTTCCCAGATTTGGCGCCAAATACGTCGCTGTTCGATCTGGAATCGAACAGGGCCGGCTGTGCCGACGGTGTCACCGTCGGCACAGGCCCATCTGTGCCGACGGTGACACCGTCGGCACAGCCGGCCCAGTTTTTTTCAGATTTTTGACATTTTGGCTCAATTAGCTCAGAAAATCGCACGAAATGCACATATTATAACATTGAATGTCCAGTAACATATATAGCACCATAGAGCACAAAGATATCACCGTATAGCACCAAATCTCACAAAGATAGCATCAAATCTCACAAATAGCACAAATATAGCATACAAGACCATGGTACATACACGGGATCCACTACAAAGATGGAGCGTGTCATCATGTGCTAGTACAATGTAGAAACTATGGTGGTGCACCACCCGGCGGACCCGAGTACTGATCTAGCTCCGCGTGGGTGAAGCGAGGCCGCACTACTTCGACGGTGCTCGGGGAGGTAGAACCACGACGAGAGCCACCGGAAGCAGAACCATGCCAGGAGAACAGCGACCGGGGTGCATCGGCGTACCATCAGGAGCGTCGTTCCCGGATTCTCCCAATCCCTACATGTTGGAGGGAGTTATCAACTTAGCCATGTAACACCAAGTTAGCAACTTAGCCAAGTTAGCAACTTACCGGGGTCAATTGACGCTGACGCTTGTACGTGCAATAGAACTCCTCCTTGGACGGGAACACTGGCGTCGGCCCCGGATGAGGTGGCTCTGGGAGTGGTTCCTCTCGCACTCCAGTCATCATGAACCGAGTGAAACTCTGCAAGAAACGGGAGAGATAGCTCAGATTCAAACATGGGGACTTATGATGTTTTGCAACCATAGAGATTGAAACTTACCGCCATCTGGTTGCTCGTCCACTGGACATAGGCATCTTTCACAAGGTCATGCTCCTTAATCTTCTCGAGATACTCCTCGTAAGCTACTGCATAGGCCTCCTCGAGCTGAGTCTACAATTTCAGAAATAATGTGTCTCATCAACATAGCCATTCAGGAACAAGAGTCAAAACAGAGGATGAAAATGTGGATGACTTACATCTACCTCTACCCGAGAACGGCATGTAGTCCGCGAGGAGGTAGCGTAGCTGCCGGAGGGGAGGGTAGCCTTGATCTGCGTGAAGTTCCTCTGAGGCTTGAAACCCCCAACAAGGCAGGCAGGACGTCCATGCGGCTGGCCGGACCCCGCCAGCATCATCGCCACCTCGTCGACCGGCTCGGTCATAGGGTCCTCCACCTCTGGATGGAGCTTGGCGTACTCCTCGCAGTATTTTTCCTTGCTCTCTTTGGCCTTGCCGTAGTACATCTCAGGCGCGGGCCGAGGCTCGTTCGGACCGGGCGTCACCAGCTTCATGTGCGTCCACGCTTCCATCTCACCAAGTTCCCTCCCGAGCTTCTCCCCCTGCATCACAAAACAAATGTTATGCATATCATCGAAAATCAAAAAAATGCATCTTGTTCCATTTTTATATGTACCAGACGGTCCCGATAGCGATCGGTGCTGCTGCTCCCCGCACTGTGTGTTCCCTGATGCCCACGGTTGACCTTGTTTCGGTCGCTCACGGCCTTGAAATCGGGGTTTTCGCCGACCCAATTCTTGACCAACTCCATGAAGGCGGCCCTCTTATTATTATCAGCCCAATGTGGTACAACCTGCAAAATCAAAACTCATTTGAAGAACAAACAATATAATTGCAAGTTAGCCGCAGTACATAGAATCGCATTGACAATTACTTACCGACATGAAGTCCTCTATCGTCATAGCCGGGGCGAGTCCCTGCACAATCTCAGGCTTTGTGTACCTTACGCCCTGCTCAGCATAGAAGTGGTCGATGCACGTGATCCTCTGGTTGTACCACTGCTACCGTGTCAACTTCCGACACATGTTACGGAGGATCACGTCCGCCCTCTCCTTATGCTCAGTCGCCACCCTATAATTGCGCTGCAATCAAGCATAACAGAAAGTGTGAGAGGCATTAGTTATCACGGTGGGGTTATCAACTACATATGAACGAAACCCAAAGAGTATGCATTACGTACCCAAAACTTCTTGATCACGGCGTCGGCGGCGGAAGTAAAGCCAGGGTAAGGCGCTATCTCAAAGTATTCCCAACTGTAGGCTAGCTTGGACTCGCCCCCAAGGACCGGAGTGTAGATCCCCGGCCAGTACTTCCTAATAGTGATGGGGTTCGTAGCATAGAAAACAAAAAAATTCCTACCGCAAGACGAATAAATCCAAGATCTAATCTATGGAACACCCAAGATCTAATCTACAAGATCGAAGCAACGAGATTGATATGAGACTAACCCTCGAAGATTTCCAAAGCCTACGAGATTAAATCTCGTTGTTGGTGTAGACGATCGTCCCCGGTGCTGCAATCCGGCAGCACTTCCGTACTCGTTCGCGCGTACGGTGTCGATGAAGCCCATCCTCTCCCCGTTCCAGCGGGCAGCGGAGGTGTGGTAGATCCCCTCGGAATCCCAGCAGCACGACGGCGTGGTGGTGGAGGTGGAGGAGAAATTCCTGCAGGGCTTCGCCAAGCCTGCGCAGGAAGAAGGAGGAGGGAGAGAGGGGCGGCTAGGGCTTGGGGAAATGATGTGCTGCACCCCAGCCCTCCCCTCCCTCTTATATAGGCGTGGGGGGCTGCCTTGGCCCCTCCTCCAAGCCTTTGGGTCGGCCAAAACAAGGGGGGGGACTTCCCCCCCAAGTTAAGTCCCTATTTTCATGGGATTTGATCTTATCCACTTGGTACAGCCACATGGGCCTTGGGGGGCTGGTGTGCATGGCCCATGTGGGCCTATGCGACCCCTCCGGTCCATGTTGGTCATCCGGGATAGGTGGGCCCCACTATGGTACCCTCCGGAACCTTCTAGAACCTCCGGTACAATACCGAAAAATACTGAACTTTTCCGGTAACCCTGAAAATGACTTCCCATATATGAATCTTATTCTCCGGACCATTCCGGACCTCCTCGTGATGCCCCGGATCCCATCCGAGACTCCGAGCAAACTTCGGTCTCCATCTCATATTCCGAATCTACTTATGCGACATCGAACCTTAAGCGCGTCACCCTACGGTTCGCGAACTATGCAGACATGGTCGAGACTCCTCTCCAAGCCAATAACCAATAGCGGGATCTGGAGATCCATAATGGCTCCCACATATTCAACGATGACTTAGTGATCGATTGAACCATTTACATACGATGCCGATTCCCTTTGTCACGCGATATTTTACTTGTCCGAGGTTCGATCATCGGTATCTCCATACCTTGTTCAACCTCGTTACCGACAAGTACTCTTTACTCGTACCATGGTATGTCATCTCTTATGATCCAATCATATGCTTGCAAGCTAATCAGACGACATTCCACCGAGAGGGCCCAGAGTATATCTATCCGTCATCAGGATGGACAAATCCCACTATTGATCCATATGCCTCAACTCATACTTTCCGAATACTTAATCCCATCTTTATAACCACCCATTTACGCAATGGCATTTGATGTAATCAAAGTACCCTTCCGGTGTAAGTGATTTACATGATCTCATGGTCGAAGGACTAGGTAACTATGTATCGAAAGCTTATAGCAAGTTGAACTTAATGACTTGATCACATGCTACGCTTATTTGGGTGTATGTCCATTATATCATTCACCCAATGACATAACCTTGTTATTAACACCATCCAATGTTCATGATCACGAAACCATGATCATCTGTTAATCAACAAGCTAGTTATACAAGAGGCTTACAAGGGACTCCTTGTTGTTTACTGTTGCGGTCAAAACCCACCGGCGGGCAGCGACGGGCAACACAGTAGAGCCGGGAACAACTTAGGGCTGCGGCTGGCCCTGGTCCCTCCGAGCGACGGCCCGCAAAGCCTCTGGTACACACGTCCGATGCTGATGCAAGGGCGTGCCACCTGACCTATACCTGGTCAGGAAGGTGATGGAGATGCCTCGCTTAGTTTCCTGCATGGCATACACGTAAACATTAAATACGAGCCTCGATCGGCTCTCAGGTTATCCTGTGAATCGGCTCAAGGAGCCGATCCACCCATGATTCGTACGAGGTGCACGAATATATGGTGGTCCTGCTTGATCAAGATAAAGCTAAAACGACCTACGACGATTTAGGGTTTTCACCGCATAATCGGATCATCCTACTCACGATTGGGCCTCGCGGCCACACACGGTGATCGTAAGCCGATCCTAGACAAAGCCTAAAAACCAACACGAGGTTGATCCCCGGAGCATCCTGTCTAGGACTAGCAAACGACACCCTACGTGCCGCTGGATCCTCCAACCCTTTGTAAGGCCTAACTATTGCAGATATTAAACTAATCCTTGAAGAACAAGGAGCAACCGTAACGGATCGGATCTACTAAATAATGATCAAGCGGGGTGCCGCCCCCACACCTAAGATAGGTGTGAGGGCGGCTAGATATGCAAGGGTTGCACTACGATAGCATATGATACGAAGAACAATGCTAACCCTAACATATCTAAGATAACTACGTTGCTCGCCATCAAAAAGGCTTCAGTACGAGCAACGCGTGAACAACATAAAGCTTGTGCTGCCTAGATCGCAAGATGCGATCTAGGCAGCATGATGCTTACCGGTAGAAACCCTCGAGACGAAGGAGTTGGCGATGCGCCGAGATTGATTTGTGGTTGAACGTTGGTTGTTGTTTATTCCATAAACCCTAGATACATATTTATAGTCCAGGGGACTTTCTAACGGGGGAATAATCCCCACCGTGCACGAGACAAACTCTAACTTTTAATCTAAGATGCGATCTACTATAATACAGATACACGGGCAAACTAGCCCAAACTCTTCGTGCAAGGCCGCTTCAGAGATCTTCCACGTGTAATCTTCCAAGCCCATCTCCCTTACGGCCCACCTCCTGATTTGGCCAAAATCTGGTGATAACACATGCCCCCCTGGTTTTGGTAATGATAATTTCAAAACCACTCTGTTTTTTCTTCGAAGGGTCATGTCATGGCAGAGCAGACCGTCGCAGTATTCTTCATCATGATGACTTGCCTTCTCACCTTCTCTGTATGATTTGACAATTCTGGCTCCATCCCCTCGGAAACTGCAACGGCATTAAACCTCTACTAGGCTCCTCTTTATTTAACCGTGCCGATTGATTAGCCCTCTTCATCCCCTTTCTCTGTTCGAGTCATCGGCACCAAGAAATCCTCTTCTTCCATAGCCATGTCGTCTTCTTCCTCCTCTTCCGTTTCTCTCCAATCCTCTTCCTCAAGCGAGGCGGTTCCAGAGCACGACCAGATGGAGGCGTACAACCATCGTGCTCCCAAGCATTGGGACAAGCGGGAGTGGGACTTCGACTTCGTGCCAGAGGGTGAGGACCTCGTCTGGTCAGATGGGGCCATGCCCCTAACCGACGGGGAAGATGACCTCCAGTACCTGGTTGACGGAGCACTGGAGGCGGAGAGCGACGACGACGACCCTCCCTTCCGGGGTAAATTCACCTCCGTCACCAAAGAAGAAGAGGATGACGAAGACGAAGACGTCTCCTCCGACCTGAAGAAGGAACAGGAGGACGACACCTCCTCCGACGAACCACCACCAAAGCGCATCCGGGGCTGGGCTTGGTCAGACGAGGACGATGATGATGACGAGGAAGAAGCCTCTGCTGAAGGTCACAGTAGCAGCAACGAGGAACTCGTCGACAGCAGCAATGACGGCAGCTACCCCAGCGACGGCGAAGACAGCAACAGCCCTTAGAGTAGGGATTTACTAGAATAGGGTTGGCAGTAGTAATCTGTTCCCTTTTGTTGAACAATCGGCTTCTCTTTGTAAGAAATTTTATTATCAATGAAAACTTCCTTTGATTTTGCCGATGTCCTGTATGCTGATTCAGCCGATTTTTCCTCATCTGACTTTGCCGACCATTAGCCTAACCAATGTTCAATGACTGACGGCAACGCATCGGTCTCTCACGATAACCTGCGAGACAGGCCAATTCAGTCATCCCTCCAAATTAGCCAGTCTTACCGATGACGATAGCACAGCCGATTGCAGTAAGCCGGAGGTTTGGTCTTGAGCAGGTGTCTTTACAAGAACCCTGGAACTGTCGCTGAATCAGCTTGGATGCTAAAGCTGATACCTCTGTAACAAAAGCACCCCTCTTCAGAACAGTTGCGATGTAGAGCCAGCCGATTCCAACCAAATTGGCTCTCCAGAACCAAGAAACTTTCGGGCGAGTTGCCCCCCAAGCCTCACCCAAGGCGAGAACAGTGACGAATCAGCCAAACGTGTTACCCTTGGCTTCCAAGTTATAATACAGAACCAGCCGATTCCAACGAAATCGGCTCTCCAGAGCAAAGATTTTTCAGGGCGAGCTGCCCCCCGAGCCTCAATCAAGGCGAGAATACCGGCAAGGATGCACAGATCAAACAAAAAGGCTCTAACCTCAGGTAATCTGGTAATCCGAGATAGTCACCATGAAGGATCAGCCAAACTTGCCCCCAGACCAGCTTTCTTCTATTGAACACCGATGTTGTAGATGAAACACCACCAGCTTAATGAGAAAGAGGCTGCCTTGCATGCCTAACTGATGTTACTGCTGACCTTGGCGCAAAGGGTTGTCGGCTCATTGCAGCCAAGGCTGCTCTCATCGTACATCCCCTTCAAGGAAACAGAAGCTCTTGAAGCCGAACTGAAAACCATCTTGGCGAAAATCTGGGCCTTGAGCACATAGCCGGTAGGTCTTGTGTAACTGTACTAGAGTCGATGGCTGCGCATCGGCTTCGTTTCTTAGTTCTAAAGTCGATGCCCTTGCATCAGCTGAAATTTTTTTTTACTGGCCGATTTTTCCTATCGGCCCCAATATTTTACTGCACACATGTTCTCCTGTGCATGTTCACATATTCATCGTGTTTAGGTGCCCCCCGAGCCGAAGCTGACAGGTAACTGCAGATATCGGCTCTGTAGTCTAGCCAAGGCACCGTATTTGTACGTCGGCTTTGGTAGGACCAATGTTGATTTTCCCTGGCTCATCAACCGACGTGAACCACTGCCCAGTAGATCGACATTGCATGTAAGCAGAACATGTGGTGAAGATAATTTTGGCCGATTGCTGGAATCGGCCTCCATATTGATTGAAGCGTTCGATGAAGGCATTGTGCTTTTCCTTCATATACCTTTGGGGGCCGATCCCAAGGATCGGCCTCGCCGCATTTGCTCATCGGTTTGCTTTTGCTACTCGGTCAAGCCAGTGGATAGGACCAGCCCAACCTCATCCTTTGTCATGTTGATGCGCTCGTTGTCGTCCACCTTGAGTGTGTCGTTTAATCCTGGAGCACTAAGCTTCGTCGGAAGGACGAGCACCATGTTTGTGCCAGCCGATGTATCATCATCGGCTCTCCTTTGCTTGGGGCGCCACTCCATTTTCCGTGGACGACCCTCTTCATCCAGGGTCCGCTGAACTTTCGCAGCCAGATCAGGTCGTGCCTTCCTTAGCGTATGCAAGTATAACCTTTCGGCTTCCTCCAAGCCGCGCAATCGCTGAACCCTGCGCTTTTGGGAACGGCTGAGTCCATCAGGGCACCACCTTGGCCGGTGGTACCTGTCTTCTTCTTCTTGTCCCTCGTCTTCTGAATCCTCGAGATCCTCCAGCCGAGGGGACTCAGCGCGTTTGCTTTGTGTCGGGAGGGGCCCTAGACGTTTGAACACGGACACGTTGGCTGCCTCCTTCTTCTTCTGGTTGCATTCTGGGCAATTGCCGATTGTGGGCAATCGGCTCATTCCTGAATCCCAGCAGTGTCTGAAGAAGGGGCAGTCCCAATGCATATCTTCGTCGCCTTGCTCCCTTGATTTTTCTTTGGCACGGCGCTCGCACTCCTCCTCATCGCGATCATGCCGACGATGTCTTCTGGCTTCTCTAGCCAGACGATCTCTTTCGTCTTCGTCACTGGATCGTCGGCGTTGGTCATACTGACTCACATACTTGTCGAGGAGGTGATCAGAGAGGGGTCGCTCATATCTTATGTTCTTAACTTCTCCCTCTGTGACGTAGCGCTTGCCATCATGACGGAGCCGATCGCGTGGAGCGGCCTCCTCTGTGTCCTTGCTACGAGAGCAGCTGCCCTCGTCTCCATCCTTGCTGCAGTGGTGCCCAGGCCCTACCATGTTGATGCTGAACGAGGATCCTGGCTGGCAACCTTCAGGGTAAGTGCACTCCACCATGTTAACGGCGGGGAAGGGGTGGGTGTCGACCTTCATGGCGTACTGGTTGAAAATCAGACGTCCTTGTTCTATCGCCATTTGGATCTGCTGACGCCACACCCTGCAGTCGTTGGTGGCATGGGAGAGCGAGTTAGGCCATTTACAGTATGGCTTTCCGTTCAGCTCCTGTAGCGTGGGGAATTTGAGACCTTCGGGTATCTTCAACTGCTTCTCCTTGAGTAGGAGGTCGAAGATTTGCTCAGTTTTGGTCACGTCAAAATCAAACCCCCTGGGCGGACCTGGTGGCTTAACCCATTTGCAGGACACGGGGGTTGCCCCCCGAGTCCATTCAGCCACTGCTACCTCTTGATCTCCCGCAGAAACTTCGTCTTCCTCTGCCTCGACCAGGACTACTGCACGCTTGAATTTGTCCTGGTACAAGTCCGGGTGGCGCTGTTCATATGCCGACGCTTCGAACCATGTGCGCCAGTGAGGGGTAGTCTGCTTGGGAGGCCATGTCCTTGAGCGGCGCTGCAAGGCCCGCCACTGCCAACTCGACTGCTTCCTTTTCAGTCACACGAACCGAATAACATCGGTTCCTAAGATTCCTGAAGCGCTGGATGTATTCTGTTACAGTTTCTCCACGCTTCTGACGTATTTGTGCTAGATCGGCAAGGCCAGACTCGGAAGCCTCTAAGTGGTACTGCATATGGAACTGTTCTTCCAACTGCTTCCAAGTCCGGATCGAGTCTGGTGGCAACGAGGTGTACCACCCGAAAGCCGATCCCGTGAGGGACTGTGAGAAGAACCTCACGCGTAGTGGATCCGACACTGAGGCCGTTCCTAGCTGTGCCAAATATCGGCTCACATGCTCGATGGAGCTGGAACCATCTGATCCACTGAATTTGGAGAAATCAGGGAGCCGATATTTAGGTGGTAGCGGGATCAACTCGTACTCGTCGGGGTACGGCTTGGAATAGCCGATTGCCCTCCTTTTCGGCACCATGCCGAACTGGTCTCTCAGTATGGTACTGATCCGATCCGTCTTTGTGGCTGCGCAGGAGTTGAACTCTAAAGATTCGCCGGGGTGGCGTACTTAGCCAGCCATGCTTGCTTTTCCAGCTTCCGAGCCAACCGCAGGAGCTGAGCTCGGAGGTTCGTCGGGGTGGCATATTTAGTTAGCCACGTCTGCTTCTCAAGATCTGTTGCTGACGTTCCTCCTGCTTTCCCAGAAGTCCCTGATGTCGCGGCCTGGTTTGTGAGCGCCCAGTTACCGCAGTCTGGCACGTATATGCACATATACCCGTGAGGGATCTCCTTGGGCGCCTCATGCAAGAACTGGTAGTCATTAGGGTCACCACCGATCTTGTAGACGACGAATGCCGGTGAATTCGGCACTTCTGGTGCTGCCAACGCAAATGGCAGCGGTGGACGGGACTGGAGTGGCATCTCTCCTTGGTGTGTCCCGAGAGCCGGTCCTGACGGAGAGTACTGGTGCCTCATGATCTCCTGGATCACCCGGAGAGCGACACGCTCCAAAGTGTTCACCAGGTTCTCAGAGTGGCGGTGCAGCGAGTGAGCCACCAAGTAGTTGATCTCCTGACGTAGGGACCTGGTGCGTTCTTCTGACGGGGCAGAGAGGTCTATCACATCGAGTGCACCATCAGGCGAGAACCCCTTCCACCTGATGCCATGTGAACGGGTTCTGTGGAAAGAGCCGATGAGGTCGGCTTCGAGGATGGCTTTGACCTCGTCATACTTCTTCTTGAGCTCGTCGGTCAGATCCTCGTACGTGGATCGGAGTGCCGTCCGCCATCCCGGATGTAGATGGCGATGTGGTTGATGACGAAGCGTGTCCCACCGGCGTGCTGTAAATGTGTTGCGGTCAAAACCCACCGGCGGGCAGCGACGGGCAACACAGTAGAGCCGGGAACAACTTAGGGCTGCGGCTGGCCCTGGTCCCTCCGAGCGACGGCCCGCAAAGCCTCTGGTACACACGTCCGATGCTGATGCAAGGGCGTGCCACCTGACCTATACCTGGTCAGGAAGGTGATGGAGATGCCTCGCTTAGTTTCCTGCATGGCATACACGTAAACATTAAATACGAGCCTCGATCGGCTCTCAGGTTATCCTGTGAATCGGCTCAAGGAGCCGATCCACCCATGATTCGTACGAGGTGCACGAATATATGGTGGTCCTGCTTGATCAAGATAAAGCTAAAACGACCTACGACGATTTAGGGTTTTCACCGCATAATCGGATCATCCTACTCACGATTGGGCCTCGCGGCCACGCACGGTGATCGTAAGCCGATCCTAGACAAGGCCTAAAAACCAACACGAGGTTGATCCCCGGAACATCCTGTCTAGGACTAGCAAACGACACCCTACGTGCCGCTGGATCCTCCAACCCTTTGTAAGGCCTAACTATTGCAGATATTAAACTAATCCTTGAAGAACAAGGAGCAACCGTAACGGATCGGATCTACTAAATAATGATCAAGCGGGGTGCCGCCCCCACACCTAAGATAGGTGTGAGGGCGGCTAGATATGCAAGGGTTGCACTACGATAGCATATGATACGAAGAACAATGCTAACCCTAACATATCTAAGATAACTACGTTGCTCGCCATCAAAAAGGCATCAGTACGAGCAACGCGTGAACAACATAAAGCTTGTGCTGCCTAGATCGCAAGATGCGATCTAGGCAGCATGATGCTTACCGGTAGAAACCCTCGAGACGAAGGAGTTGGTGATGCGCCGAGATTGATTTGTGGTTGAACGTTGGTTGTTGTTTATTCCATAAACCCTAGATACATATTTATAGTCCAGGGGACTTTCTAACGGGGGAATAATCCCCACCGTGCACGAGACAAACTTTAACTTTTAATCTAAGATGCGATCTACTATAATACAGATACACGGGCAAACTAGCCCAAACTCTTCGTGCAAGGCCGCTTCAGAGATCTTCCACGTGTAATCTTCCAAGCCCATCTCCCTTACGGCCCACCTCCTGATTTGGCCAAAATCTGGTGATAACATTTACATAACACACATGTATCAATGTTTCGGTTAATACAATTATAGCATGGGATGTAAATATTTATCATGAACACCAAGATATAACAATAACTAATTTATTATTGCCTCTTGGGCATATCTCCAACAGTCTCCCACTTGCACTAGAGTCAATAATCTAGTTTACATTTATAAAGATATAACACCTTGGCCTTCTGGTGCTTATCATGTTTTGCTCACGGGAGAGGTTTTAGTCAACGGATCTGACATGCTCAGAAACGTATGTATTTTGCAATTCATTTGCGTCTCAACGCATCACTCATTTTCCAAATGAGTCGGCATCTATGCTTAGTCCTCTGGTGGAACCTTAATTCCGTGGTCTGAAATATGTCACTAATATTGCCACACACAATATAGCTTCAAAGTTCTGACATTATCGGAACTACACCAAGTTCTCAAAGAACTCCTCGACTTAAACATCCTCAGTCATTGTCAAAACAATGTCATACTCTGCCTTTGTTTGTAGAATCCATCACAACATTTAGAACTCATCTAAATCTAGCATAGACATATTCTAGCTCATTGTGCTACCCTTTTAAATAACACTTAGCCTAATTGAGATTGAAATTTTAATTTTATATGTGACCAAACTAATATCGGTGCAACACTTTACAGCGATTTATTTGTCATTACCCATATAAAAAAATATATATCCTTGGTTCTTCTAAAGCACTCAGGGATATTCTTACTGTTGTCCAATGATCATTACATGAATCATTCTGGTATATGCTCGTAACACTTTAGAGCACAGGACATCTGAGTTTGTACATATTATTCGTGATCTAAAATCACTCATGTGTTTTTACTCATCGAGTGTCAAATACACTCAAGTCTTGTTAAACCTTCACATGGAAAAGAACACCTTCTTAATATTTTTATATTGAACTACCTCAATATTCATTCTATGTACTTCGACTTAAACTTATTATGTGTTTCAATCTATCTTCATAGATCTTGACACTAAATATGTTTCAGTCCATATCCTTTCATTGAAATTAATTCTCAATGAAACCTTTTAATCAAGTATATAATTACATCATTTATAACCAACTATATGTCATCTACATAAAGTATTATAAATATGTCTCAGCGCTCCCACTTAATTTCTTGCAAATGAAAGCATCTTCATCATTTCTCATGAAATCAAACACTCTTTGACTATTTCATCCGGTGAAGATTCCAACTCCGTGATACTCACTTCATCCAATTGAAGTTTGTATACCTATCTAGTATTCCACGGACCAGCAGAACTCTTGGTTGTATCTAGTATACATCCTTCATACACACTTCTGGTAAGGAATGTATTTCTGCCATCCTACTATCATATCTCATAAAAGAAATATGTAGCGATTACTAGAATAATCCACATAGACTATAAGCATTGCCACGGAAGATCTAATCTTATTGTAGTCAACTCTTTGAACTTTGTCGTAAACAACTTTTCGATAAGTCAAGTTTCTTTAAGGATATTCCATCCAAGTCCATCTATTTTATAGATCCATTTACTTTCAAAAAGTATTCATCTATCTTGGATTTCATGGCGCATAGCCATTTTAACAGAGTCAGGGCCCATCATAACTTCTTTGTTTGCAGTTGGTTTATCATTGTTCAAAATCAATCCTTTGTCCACAAATCATTTATTTGATCACAAAGTAAACCATACCTACAAGGTTCAATAAGTACTTCGATCTCCATGACTATAATTCTTTGTAGACATGGGAGCTATGATCTTCGTGGCCGCTTCCGGAACCATTTCCGATGCTGCGCTACTCTAATCATCATGCTCAGGTTCATAAACCTTATCAAGTTCCATTGTCCTCCCACTCAAATACTTCGCTAGAAAACAATTTCTTGGAAATAAGCAAGTAACATTAACAAACACTTTTGTCTTTTACTTCATAGTGGGAAGAATTCCCAATCCATTCTCTTGGGATAACCAACAAAGACATTCATCCGGTTTTGGTTGTAAACTTATTTACTTATACCAAAATTTTAAGAAAGGACTATTAGGGTTTATACCCATGCCATAACTTGTATGGTGTCATTTCAACGGATCATGATGATGCTCTATTCAGTATAAAAGCGGAAGTCTCTAAAGCATAATCCACAAAAATATAATGGCATCAATATTTTATCTCATCTTTGATCCAACAAGGTTTGGATACGTATCTCGGATACTTCATCATCACTATGATACTCCAAGAAACGTGAGTTGTAGAACAACTTCATAACTCTCTTAGATGTTTGCTAAAACTCGTAATTCAAATATTTTCACTATGATCCAATCATAGATATTTGACTTTTCTATTACGATGATTTCCACTTCATGCTGAAATTTATTTGAATCCATTCAAAATGTTTCAAACTTCTTCCTTATCGAATATATCCACATATATATACTCAAGTCATTGTTGGAAGTTTTCATGAAGTAGAAAAATCTCCTGCACACAACTATTTCCAGTGAACCACATATATCATCATGTATGTTTCCACTAAGTTAGTTGCCCGTTCAACTCTTGGCCTATGAACGGTATTTAGTCATTCTCTTTAGAAAATATTTGCAAGCGCCAAACGATTCAAAAATCAAATGACTCCAAAAATCCATTTGCATGGAGTTCCTTCATGTGTTCCTTTCTAACATGACCTAAATGGCGGTTCCACTAATGAGTGGAATTCAAATCATTTGCCTTATGGCATTTTAGCGTCAGTGTTATGTATGTGTGTTTCACCATTAAGATTTATAATAACTTATCCATCGTACATGGAGCAATGTCATAATTTGAACAACTCATTGTTTTCATTTGACCAGAGCAAAATAACAATTTACTAAGTTCTTTATTATAAATTCTAAGGGCTAGGTAGAATGCCAACGACAAACATAATAACACTTTATTATGTTCCAGACGTGCATTATTACCATATTCCTTATCAGTCACTTAGGCCATCGTATTCTTGTATTGCGTTGCATTGTATGACATCTCATACCAACCAATCTGGTACAAATACCCAAGAATTTTATTATGTGACCAAACAAGGAATACATCCATAACATGTATATCATCTATATACACCTGAGCTAGACTTTCTAGTCTTTTTTTTCTTTCTTTCTGCCAAAATATCTTTTGTGGTTTCTCTTTTAGCTTTCCCCATTCTCAGAAAACACTTCACCTTCAATAAATTTTAGGTCCATTGGTCAAATACCAATAACCTCGAGGTTCTTACTTTGAAGTTGGTCATCACATGACAAGTGTTCTAGATTTCACTATTAGTAACCTTTTAATGTGATGAACAATTTCATTCATAATTTTATCCATCAAATCATGACGACTTTCCGAGACCATGTTTGTACATGCTAGGCTCGTAAAGTTTAACCTTAGTATTCGCATGTGCAAATCGGGCTTGCACCCGTTGTATGCACACGTAGAATCTATAACACCCGATCATCATGTGATGCTTCGAAAAGACGAGTCTTAGCAACGGTGCATACTGAGGACGATCACTTCATGGATATGCGAATATCGTTAGTGCCCAACTAGTTGGAGGATCGGGACGCCTAGCGTCTTCAACCTTCGTACATTCCCATAAAACTTATGAGTTTATGTAGTCTCACTAGATTATATTCTATCATCTTGCAATAGGGTCTTAGATATCACACATATCTCATACCTTGCTTGTTTCTGAAAACAAAATTTCCAGCTCCTTACTTTTCAAACGGATTTGAACTTCAAGTTTCACGGAGACAAGATGATTTGGTACTAATTGAAACCATTGCTCTTTGAATCATCAATGTGAGGTTTACTAAAAGTTTGCATTCGGACTTAATCATATCTTGATTCTTTAACAATACGGTACCAGTCCGTAAAGTTACTTGTCAGACTTAACATTATTTCTATCTCAATTACAAGACTAGCGCATGGTAGAAAACAGATGCCAATTCTACAAACTTTTAATTCAAAATACTATTCGGACTATGTTCATGATAATTAGTTCATGTTTTAATCTAATTACTAATGAACTCCCACTTAATACAACATCCCTCATGGTTGTTAAGTGGTACACGATCCAAATCAACTACACCAAAACCGATCATCACGTGAGATGATGTAGCTTCAATGGTGAACATCAACATGTTGATCATATCATCCATATGACTCATGTTCAACCTTTCGGTTTCCTGTGTCCCAAGGCCATGTCTGTACATGCTAGGCTCGCCAAGCAAACCCAAGTATTCCGCGTGTGCAAACATGGCTTACACCCGTTGTATGTGAACGTAGAATCTATCACATCCGATCATCACGAGATGCTTCAAAACGACGAACTGTAGCAACGGTGCATATGAGGGGAGAACACTTTATTATCTTGATATTAATGTGAGGGATCATCTTATAATGCTACCGTCGCGATCTAAGCAAGATAAGATGCATAAAGGATTAACATCACATGCAATTCATAATATGTGATATGATATGGCCTTTCTTCTTGTGCTTTTGATCTCCATCTCCAAAGCACATGATCATGATCTCCATCATCACCAGCATTGCACCAAGGTCCATGGCGCCGCTTCATGGTTGTCCATCACTAATAGCTACTATAACAACTACTTGAAATAAAGCTATTACATGATGAATAGACACGCATGTCTTAACAAATTTAAAGACAACCATTAGGCTCCTGCCGGTTGCCATAATACAATAATGAACATCTCATACATCAAATATAATCATCATCACATCATGGCCATATCACATCACCAAACCCTGCAAAAACAAGTTAGACGCCTCTAATTTGGTTTGCATATTTTACGTGGTTTAGGGTTTTCGAGTAAGATCCAATCTACCTACGAACATGAACCACAACGGTGATACTAGCGTTGACAATAGAAAGTGCAAATTGTAATCTTCACTATGGTGGGAGAGACAGACACCCGCAAAGCCACTTATGCAATACAAGTTGCATGTCAAGCGTGGAGCAAGTCTAATGAGACGCTGTCATGTAAAGTTAGCCCGGGCCGCTTCATCCCACCATCCCGCAAGATGCAAAGTACACAAACTAAAGCAACAAAAGCATCAACGCCCACAAAACCATTTTGTTCTACTCGTGCAACAGATCTATGCATAGACATCGCTCTGATACCACTGATGGGGTTCGTAGCATAGAAAACAAAAAATTTCCTACCGCAAGACGAATAAATCCAAGATCTAATCTATGGAACACCCAAGATCTAATCTACAAGATCGAAGCAACGAGATTGATATGAGACTAACCCTCGAAGATTTCCAAAGCCTATGAGATTAGATCTCGTTGTTGGTGTAGACGATCGTCCCCGGTGCTGCAATCCGGCAGCACTTCCGTACTCGGTCGCGCGTACGGTGTCGATGAAGCCCATCCTAACCCCGTTCCAGCGGGCAGCGGAGGTGTGGTAGATCCCCTCGGAATCCCAGCATCACGACGGCGTGGTGGTGGAGGTGGAGGAGAAATTCCTGCAGGGCTTCGCCAAGCCTGCGCAGGAAGAAGGAGGAGGGAGAGAGGGGCGGCTAGGGCTTGGGGAAATGATGTGCTGCACCCCAGCCCTCCCCTCCCTCTTATATAGGCGTGGGGGCTGCTTGGCCCCTCCTCCAAGCCTTTGGGTCGGCCAAAACAAGGGGGGAACTTCCCCCCCCCAAGTTAAGTCCCTATTTTCATGGGATTTGATCTTATCCACTTGGTACAGCCACATGGGCCTTGGGGGGCTGGTGTGCATGGCCCATGTGGGCCTATGCGACCCCTCCGGTCCATGTTGGTCGTCCGGGATAGGTGGGCCCCACTATGGTACCCTCCGGAACCTTCTAGAACCTCCGGTACAATACCGAAAAATCCTGAACTTTTCCGGTAACCCTGAAAATGACTTCCCATATATGAATCTTATTCTCCGGACCATTCCGGACCTCCTCGTGAAGCCCCGGATCCCATCCGAGACTCCGAACAAACTTCGGTCTCCATCTTATATTTCGAATCTACTTATGCGACATCGAACCTTAAGCGCGTCACCCTACGGTTCACGAACTATGCAGACATGGTCGAGACTCCTCTCCGAGCCAATAACCAATAGCGGGATCTGGAGATCCATAATGGCTCCCACATATTCAACGATGACTTAGTGATCGATTGAACCATTTACATACGATGCCGATTCCCTTTGTCACGCGATATTTTACTTGTCCGAGGTTCGATCATCGGTATCTCCATACCTTGTTCAACCTCGTTACCGACAAGTACTCTTTACTCGTACCGTGGTATGTCATCTCTTATGATCCAATCATATGCTTGCAAGCTAATCAGACGACATTCCACCGAGAGGGCCCAGAGTATATCTATCCGTCATCAGGATGGACAAATCCCACTATTGATCCATATGCCTCAACTCATACTTTCCGAATACTTAATCCCATCTTTATAACCACCCATTTACGCAATGGCGTTTGATGTAATCAAAGTACCCTTCCGGTGTAAGTGATTTACATGATCTCATGGTCGAAGGACTAGGTAACTATGTATCGAAAGCTTATAGCAAGTTGAACTTAATGACTTGATCACATGCTACGCTTATTTGGGTGTATGTCCATTATATCATTCACCCAATGACATAACCTTGTTATTAACAACATCCAATGTTCATGATCACGAAACCATGATCATCTGTTAATCAACAAGCTAGTTATACAAGAGGCTTACTAGGGACTCCTTGTTGTTTACATAACACACATGTATCAATGTTTCGGTTAATACAATTATAGCATGGGATGTAAACATTTATCATGAACACCAAGATATAACAATAACTAATTTATTATTGCCTCTTGGGCATATCTCCAACAAATAGCAGCTCCAATCAGACTCCCTGGCACGCGGACATTCTTCCCCGTATATGTGAAATTTCTGCACAATTATCAAACATTAGAAAATGCTAAGTTTCATAACGAAAATGAAATCACCTTACTACTTACTCTATCTTTCCTGGGACAAGGAGCCACTTGTCATCCTCCGTAGCAGGTTCCTTACTCTCATCGGGAACCTGCGCTTTCCCACGAATCCGCAACTTCTTCGGAGCCATCTCCGTCGAATCCTCCTCGTCCCTAGACTCCTCCTCTGTCTCCACCTCCTCCCTAGTCTCCTCCTCCTCCTCCCTAGTGTCCTCCTCCTCATCCATAGACTGTGAAGCCACTGAGCCAGAAGCAGAGGGAATGTCAGCTAGAAGGAGCTGTGCATCCCCCTTTGTCCTCCAGCTCGTCCTCCCCCTCGTCCTCCAGCTCGTCCTCCCCCTCGTCCTCCAGCTCGTCCACCCCCTCGTCCACCCCCTCGTCCTCCCCGTCCTCCGTCTGCGTCTTCGTAACGCCAGGTGGGAACAATGGGTCTTCCACTCCGTCTGGAAGCACCCGGCCCTGGCTTCCGCTGATGCATCTGATCAAGGAAGGAGCTCGATGATGCCTTCCGTCCGCTCATATTGGGCAATTACCTGCATAAGAAAAGAGAAAATAATTAATAAGCATGTTGAAAATGAGTAAACACTAAGCATAATGACAATGTAGGTACTAAGCATAATGACAAATGTAGGTATTAAACATAATGATAATGTAGGTACTAAGCATAATGACAAATGTATGTATTAAGCATAATGATAATGTAGGTACTAAGCATAAAAGACCCTCACCATTCATCACCACTCTCATCTCTAGGCATTGGGTTCTCAGCCTCACTATCAATATCAGTATCATATGAGTATTCATGGTTGGCATTGGGTTCCGGTTGAGTCTCGACAATGTTGTCTTTGTTCGCATGGCGCTTGGTGAGCATAGCTATGTCCTTCAGGTCCACCACGGTCTCACCACGCATTTGTACATCGTTGTGGAGATCCTGAAGACCTATGTCTATTTGAAGGTCCCCGAACTGCTCTTCCTCTTGATAGAAAATTCCCTCATATGTTACCGGGTCAATATTGTTGTAATCGTCCTCGGAGGGGATGGGTAGCTTACCATGTGGCGATACCTGGAACACGACTTCCCAGCCCATGAGTTCCTCATTCTGACATGGGTAGGAAAATAATAAACTTGCTTGGTTTGGTGAGCCACAATATAGACGTCGGATCCGCTGTAGGTGGTTGAAGGCCTAACTTCAACTAAACCAATGGAGGGGGTGCTTCTCATTCCACCTTGTGGGTCAAACCAGGTGGCATTTGAACACAAAGAGGTTGAGTTCTATGTTTGCGTTGTTGAACGTCAACTCATATACCTTTTGTAACCTTCCATAGTAATCAAGATCATCGGCTCCGCGGGTGTAGACCCCAGTATTTATTGTTTTTGTATTAGGCCGGTTCTTCTGGTGAAACTCCGTATGGAAGCGATACCCATTTACATCATACTTCTCATGCGTATGGACTCTACGGTTAAAACCCTAGGAAACGCATCTCAACTCGTATGTCATCTCAACGTTGGGATCAGCTCCCTACAAGTTCAGTTCAGATTATTCTGTGCATTAGTTACGTGTAATAAGACAAGTCACGGATTGCAAAATAAGAGGAACATTTGAGAAATTACTTTTTCATGGAACCAGTTCAAGAAGCTTTTATTTAAGGGCGGGGCACCCTCTTTCAGAAGAGTGTACCACTGCGTGGGAGTGGGACCATTTCTTCCTGACCACATTTCATCATGGAATTGGCTGAAAGGAGAAAATACGTAGGGCTGGGAACTCCCTCTCAATACAAAACTGCCAACGATACTGCACCGGTCCCCCCAAGAGTGCCTCGTTGGCGAGATGCACGATGAGATGTAACATCGGAGTGAAGAAGCCTGGGGGGAATATCATCTCTAACTTGCATAGCATGTCCGGCACTTGCTCCTGCAGCTTCTCAATCACCTCGGTACATATCTGCTTAGCACAGACCGTGCGGAAAAAATGGCTCACCTCCGCAAGCACTCGCCAGACATGATCGGGGAGATACCCTCGAAGCATCACCGGCATCAGCCACTCAATCCATATATGATAGTCGTGACTCTTGAGCCCGTTTATTTTTCCTGTAGCAAGATTGACTCCCTTACTCATATTCGAACAATAACCATCAGGGAACATCACGTCATATTTGAGCCACTTAAATGCCTCCTTCTTGTCGGCGCTATCAAGACAGCACATGGCATGCGGCTTTAACCAACCTTTTCGATTGCCCTCAGGAGGCTGCATGTGTAGAGCCACCCTGTCACATATCTCCTCAATATCGACTCTAGCTGAAACATTATCCCTTGACTTGCCTGGTATGTTGCAGCAGGTGTTAAGGAATGCCTCCCCGCAATTCTTTTTGGTGTGCATCATATCGATATTATGGGGAAGTTCAAGGTCCTTGTAATACTCGAGCTCTGTTATGCCTGCTTTGTGAGTCCAGTTGTGCGTTATACCATATCCCTCAAATTGGTGGCCGGGTTCCTTACTAGGCTGGAGAGCACGTAGCTCAGCATCAACAGTTGCACCATCGAACTTTGGTATTTCTTTATGTTCAAGCACAACTACACCTTTCGTGAAGTTCTTCTTGTCAGATCTGAACCGATGCCCTGGTCTGAGGAACTTGCGGTGTTTGTCAAAGGCAACATATTTGTGTCCAGCTTTTAGGTGCCTGAATTCTAGTTCGTGCCTGCACACTGGGCATGGAAACTTACCAGCTGTACTATGCCCACAGAATAGGGCGTACCCGGGTAGGTCATGCATCGAATAGTGGAACCAAACTTTCATGATGAAGTTTCTCTTTGATGCTCGGTCGTATGTCAATGTACCATGATGCCACGAGTGGTGCAAATCATCCACAAGTGGTTGCATTAAGACACTCAATTTCTTCCCTGGATATTCAGGCCCTGGAAGGATCATCGACAAGAATATGTTCTTCCTTTGCATTACGACTCCAGGAGGGAGATTGAGCGGAATAACAAACACGGGCCAGCAGCTGTACGAGGCAGTCGGCATACCATATGGGTTGAATCCATCGGTTGCTATCGCAATTCTAACATTCCGAGCCTCACTTGCCTCATTTGGGTGCTTTTCATCGAAGTGCTTCCATGATTGACCATCAGATGGATGTACCATGGGTACCCGTTTGAACTCGTCCTCCAATCTTATCCCGGTCTTATGCCATGTCATCTGTTTGGCAGTCTCCTCGAACATGTAAAGCCGCTGGATTCTTTTGATGAATGGGAGATAATGAAGAATCTTTATGGCTACTTTTGTCTGCCTCTTATGACCATTGCCTACATCTACCTCATGATACCTAGAGTGACCACACTTGGCACAGTACTTGTCATCCGCATAGTCTTTCCAAAACAAAAGGCAAAGTTTTGGACAGACATCTTATGTTACATAATCCATTTTCAATGCTTTCAAGATTTTCTTCGTTTCGTACATGGTCTTGGGCAAGCAATGATCTTCAGGCAGCATGTTACCTACTGTGTTCAGAGTCTTTTCAAAGGATGCTCGAGTACTCTCAAACATGCACTTGTCGGCTAGCAACTGCGTGATGCCATCAAGTTGAGACATTTTTGCACCCGGGTATAGAGGCCTCCTAGCTGAGGCCATCATATCAATGAAGGCCCTCGCGGTTGGCTCAGGTTCCTCCTCTGGAAGTTCCTCCGGTTGTGGTGGTCCCTCCGGTTCAGGCGGTTCCTCCTGTTCAGGCGGTTCCTCCGGTTCAGACTGTTCGTCCCATGGTAAATCTGGCATGTCAGCATCCCGAAGATCATCTAGCAAGTTTAAGATGCCATCGTTCTCATTGCCATCGATCCGCTGCCGCATCACCTCACCTCTATCACGTTTGTGCCGAGAAAAGTCGATCGGCGGGTCATAGTCACGCATATACCCATTCCACCAAAGGTGTTTAGTCATCTCTAGAATATCCTTAGGATGACGCCTCCTGCAGACACTGCAAGGGCAACGGGGACGAACGACCCCCTTCGAACCACGAGCTAACTCCTTCACTAAGAAATCGGTCTTCCATTTCCATTCATCTGTCACTTGAGTCGAACTAACACGGCCACTGTACATCCACTCATTATCAGCCATCCTGCTTTATTACGTGACAAACAACAAATAGTAGCATGAAATTGAATGCATCATATTTTTATTTTTCTACCGGCGAAAACGCGTGCATCAACCTACATCTCTACTAGGTGGGCTCCTAGCAGCCCCCGGACCCGTAGTCGGGTACGTTCTCCACGTTCTGCTCGGGTGCGAGACAGAATTTCGGCAGCACCTCCCCGCTGCTCTCCCGATACACGTCTCGGCAAAAAGCCGAGAGGATGTGCATCCGGAGAACAACAGGGAGGCGCTGATGAAATCCTGTCTCGCACCCGAGCAGAACATGGAAAACGTACCCAACTACGGGTCCGGCGACTGTCCCGTAAATGCCACAAGCGTTACGGTTCAAAATATGCTGACCACTAATGCATATTTATCCGCGTAACGCTTGCGGACGGGAATTGACACCTAGGTTACGCGACTTGACGGAGAGATTAAATCTAATGACATAAAAAATGCGGAGGGGGAGTGATACGTCTCCGACATATCGCTAATTTCTTATGTTCCATGCCACATTATTGATGATATCTACATGTTTTATGCATACTTTATGTCATATTTATGCGTTTTCCGGAACTAACCTATTGACGAGATGCCGCAGTGCCAGTTCCTGTTTTCTGCTATTTTTGGTTTCAGAAATCCTAGTAAGGAAATATTCTCGGAATTGGACGAAATCAACGCCCAGATCCCTATTTTTCCCGGAAGCTTCCAGAGCACCGAAGGAGGGCCAGAGGGGGGCCTGGGGGGCCCCACCCCACAAGGCGGCGCGGCCAGGGGGGTGGGCGCGCCACCCTATGGTGTGACCCCACCAGAGCCCCTCTGACGCCGCCCTTCCGCCTACTTAAGGTCTCCGTCGCGAAAACCCTATGACGTTCGACGAAACCCGCAGAAACCATCCAGAGCCGCCGCCATCGCGAAGCCAAGATCTGGGGGACAGGAGTCTCTGTTCCGGCACGCCGCCGGGACGGAGAAGTGCCCCCGGAAGGCTTCTCCATCGACACCACCGCCATCTTCATCACCGCTGCTGTCTCCCATGAGGAGGGAGTAGTTCTCCATCGAGGCTCGGGGTTGTACCGGTAGCTATGTGGTTAATCTCTCTCTATGTACTTCAATACAATGGTCTCATAAGCTGCCTTACATGACTGAGATTCATATGAGTTTTGTATCACAATTCATCTATGTGCTACTCTAGTGATGTTATTAAAGTAGTTTATTCCTCCTGCACGGTGTAATGGTGACAGTGTGTGCATCATGTAGTACTTGGCGTAGGCTATGATTGTGATCTCTTGTAGATTATGAAGTTAACTATTACTATAATGGTATTGATGTGATCTATTCCTCCTTTCGTAGCGTGAAGGTGACAGTGTGCATGCTATGTTAGTACTTGGTTTGGTTATGTTGATCTTTTGTGCACTCTAAGGTTATTTAAATATGAACATCGAATATTGTGGAGCTTGTTAACTCCGGCATTGAGGGTTCGTGTAATCCTACACAGTTAGTGGTGTTCATCATCCAACAAGAGAGTGTAGAGTCTAGCATCTATCTATTTATTCTGTTATGTGATCAATGTTGAGAGTGTCCACTAGTGAAAGTATGATCCCTAGGCCTTGTTCCTAAATACTGCTATCGCTGCTTGTTTACTGTTTTACTGCATATGTACTTCCCGCAACATTACCACCATCAACCACACGCCAGTCCTGGGCAAAGCACTTTTCTGGTGCCGTTGCTACTTCTCATATTTATTTCATACCACCTGTATTTCACTATCTCTTCGCCGAACTAGTGCACCTATTAGGTGTGTTGGGGACACAAGAGACTTCTTGCTTTGTGGTTGCAGGGTTGCATGAGAGGGATATCTTTGACCTCTTCCTCCCTGAGTTCGATAAACCTTGGGTGATCCACTTAAGGGAAACTTGCTGCTGTTCTACAAACCTCTGCTCTTGGAGGCCCAACACTGTCTACAAGAATAAAAGCTCCCGTAGACATCAAGTACTTTTCTAGCGCCGTTGCCGGGGAGGAAAGGTAAAAGGCACTCATACTCCGGTTCCAGGTAACAGTACTTTTCTGGCGCCATTGTGTGTGTGCTCGAAGCTATTTCCTTTAGATCCTGCAATTGCATCTTTTTGTTTCTTGTTTACACTAGTTAGGCATAATGGACAACAATGAGCTTCTTATTCTATTTCCTGATTTAAGACATGGATGGTTTGATCCGAAAATTAAAAACCCATGGAACATATTAGTATGAATACTTTAAACACCATTGTTGCTAATGATATGGAAAATTCTAAGCTTGGGGAAGCTGGCTTTGATGAGCATGATATTTTTAGTCCCCCAAGCATTGAGGAGAAAATTTTCTTTGATGATACTTTGCCTCCTATTTATGATGATTATAATGATATTGGTCTTTTGGTTCCACCTGTTATGGAGGATAAATTTAATTATGATTACAATATGCCTCCTATATTTGATGATGAGAATAATAATGATAGCTACTTTGTTGAATTTGCTCCCACTACAACTAATAAAATTGATTATGCTTATGTGGAGAGTAATAATTTTATGCATGAGACTCATGATAAGAATGCTTTATGTGATAGTTATATTGTTGAGTTTGCTCATGATGCTACTGGACATTATTATGAGAGAGGAAAATATGGGTGTAGAAATTTTCATGTTACTAAAACACCTCTCTATGTGCTGAAAATCTTGAAGCTGCACTTGTTTTATCTTCCTATGCTTGTTACTTTGCTCTTCATGAACTTGTTTATTTATAAGATTCCTTTGCATAGGAAGCATGTTAGACTTAAATGTGTTTTGAATTTGCTTCTTGATGCTCTCTTTTGCTTCAAATACTATTTCTTGCGAGTGCATCATTAAATTTGCTGAGCCCATCTTAATGGCTATAAAGAAAGAACTTCTTGGGAGATAACCCATGTGTTTATTTTACTACAGTAACTTTATTTTATATTTGAGTCTTGGAAGTTGTTACTACTGTAGCAACCTCTCCTTATCTTAGTTTTGTTGCATTGTTGTGCCAAGTAAAGTCTTTGATAGTAAGGTTCATACTAGATTTGGATTACTGCGCAGAAACAGATTTCTTGCTGTAACGAATCTGGGCCTAATTCTCCGTAGGTGACTCAGAAAATTATGCCAATTTACGTGAGTGATCCTCAGATATGTACGCAACTTTCATTCAATTTGAGCATTTTCATTTGAGCAAGTCTGGTGCCTCTTTAAAATTCGTCTTTACGGACTGTTCTGTTTTGACAGATTCTGCCTTTTATTTCGCATTGCCTCTTTTGCTGTGTTGAATGGATTTCTTTGTTCCATTAACTTTCAGAAGCTTTGGGCAATGTCCAGAAGTGTTAAGAATGATTGTGTCACCTCTGAACATGTGAGTTTTTGATTATGCACTAACCCTCTAATGAGTTGTTTTGAGTTTGGTGTGGAGGAAGTTTTCAAGGGTCAAGAGAGGAGGATGATACACTATGATCAAGAAGAGTGAAAAGTCTAAGCTTGGGGATGCCCCGGTGGTTCATCCCTGCATATTTCAAGAAGACTCAAGCATCTAAGTTTGGGGATGCCCAAGGCATCCCCTTCTTCATCGACAACATTATCAGGTTCCATCTCTTGAAACTATATTTTTATTCGGTCACATCTTATGTACTTTACTTGGAGCGTCTGTTTGTTTCTATTTTTGTTTTTGTTTGAATAAATGCTTGTGTGGGAGAGAGACACGCTCCGCTGGTTCATAGGAACACATGTGTTCTTAGCATTTAATTTTCATGGCGAAGGTTGAAACTGCTTCGTTAATTTGTTATATGGTTGGAAACGGAAAATGATACATGTAGTAATTGGTAAAATGTCTTGGATAATGTGATACTTGGCAATTGTTGTGCTCATGTTTAAGCTCTTGCATCATATACTTTGCACCTATTAATGAAGAAATACATAGAGCTTGCTAAAATTTGGTTTGCATATTTGGTCTCTCTAAGGTCTAGATAATTTCTAGTATTGAGTTTGAACAACAAGGAAGACGGTATAGAGTCTTATAATGTTTACAATATGTCTTTTATGTGAGTTTTTCTGCACCGCTTCATCCTTGTGTTTGTTTCAAATAAACCTTGCTAGCCTAAGCCTTGTATCGAGAGGGAATACTTCTCATGCATCCAAATCCTTGAGCCAACCACTATGCCATTTGTGTCCACCATACCTACCTACTACATGGTATTTCTCCGCCATTCCAAAGTAAATTGCTTGAGTGCTACCTTTAAATTTCTATCCTCTACCTTTGCAATATATAGCTCATGGGACAAATAGCCTAAAAACTATTGTGGTATTGAATATGTACTTATGCACTTTATCTCTTATTAAGTTGCTTGTTGTGCGATAACCATGTTCCTGGGGACGCCATCAACTACTCTTTGTTGAATATCATGTGAGTTGCTATGCATGTCCGTCTTGTCTGAAGTAAGGGAGATTTACCGCTAGAATGGTTAGAGCATACATAATGTTAGAGAAGAACATTGGGCCGCTAACTAAAGCCATGATCCATGGTGGAAGTTTCAGTTTTGGACAAATATCCTCAATCTCATATGAGAAAATTAATTGTTGCTACATGCTTATGCATAAAAGAGGAGTCCATTATCTGTTGTCTATGTTGTCCCGGTATGGATGTCTAAGTTGAGAATAATCAATAGCGAGAAATCCGATGCGAGCTTTCTCCTTAGACCTTTGTACAGGCGGCATAGAGGTACCCCTTTGTGACACTTGGTTAAAACATGTGCATTGCAATGATAATCCAGGTAATCTGAGCTAATTAGGACAAGGTGCGGGCACTATTAGTATACTATGCATGAGGCTTGCAACTTGTAGGATATAATTTACATAACACATATGCTTTATTACTACCGTTGACAAAATTGTTTCTTGTTTTCAAAACCAAAGCTCTAGCACAAATATAGCAATCGATGCTTTCCTCTTTGAAGGACCTTTCTTTTACTTTTATGTTGAGTCAGTTCACCTATCTCTCCACCTCAAGAAGCAAACACTTGTGTGAACTGTGCATTGATTCCTACATACTTGCATATTGCACTTGTTATATTACTTTGCATTGACAACTATCCATGAGATATACATGTTACAAGTTGAAAGCAACCGCTGAAACTTAATCTTCCTTTATGTTGCTTCAATACCTTTTACTTTGAATTATTGCTTTATGAGTTAACTCTTATGCAAGACTTATTGATGCTTGTCTTGAAGTGCTATTCATGAAAAGTCTTTGCTTTATGATTCAGTTGTTTACTCATGTCATTACCATTGTTTTGATCGCTGCATTCATTACATATGCTTACAATAGTATGATCAAGGTTATGATGGCATGTCACTCCAGAAATTATCTTTGTTATCGTTTACCTGCTCGGGACGAGCAGGAACTAAGCTTGGGGATGCTGATACGTCTCCGACGTATCGATAATTTCTTATGTTCCATGCCACATTATTGATGATATCTACATGTTTTATGCATACTTTATGTCATATTTATGCATTTTCCGGAACTAACCTATTGACGAGATGCCGCAGTGCCAGTTCCTGTTTTCTGCTGTTTTTGGTTTCAGAAATCCTAGTAAGGAAATATTCTCGGAATTGGACGAAATCAACGCCCAGATCCCTATTTTCCCGGAAGCTTCCAGAGCACCGAAGGAGGGCCAGAGGGGGGCCAGGGGGGCCCCACCCCACAAGGCGGCGCGGCCAGGGGGTGGGCGCGCCACCCTATGGTGTGGCCCCACCAGAGCCCCTCTGACGCCGCCCTTCCGCCTACTTAAGGTCTCCGTCGCGAAAACCCTATGACGTTCGACGAAACCCGCAGAAACCATCCAGAGCCGCCGCCATCGCGAAGCCAAGATCTGGGGGACAGGAGTCTCTGTTCCGGCACGCCGCCGGGACGGAGAAGTGCCCCCGGAAGGCTTCTCGATCGACACCACCGCCATCTTCATCACAGCTGCTGTCTCCCATGAGGAGGGAGTAGTTCTCCATCGAGGCTCGGGGCTGTACCGGTAGCTATGTGGTTAATCTCTCTCTATGTACTTCAATACAATGGTCTCATGAGCTGCCTTACATGATTGAGATTCATATGAGTTTTGTATCACAATTCATCTATGTGCTACTCTAGTGATGTTATTAAAGTAGTTTATTCCTCCTGCACGGTGTAATGGTGACAGTGTGTGCATCGTGTAGTACTTGGCGTAGGCTATGATTGTGATCTCTTGTAGATTATGAAGTTAACTTTTACTATGATGGTATTGATGTGATCTATTCCTCCTTTCGTAGCGTGAAGGTGACAGTGTGCATGCTATGTTAGTACTTGGTTTGGTTATGTTGATCTGTTGTGCACTCTAAGGTTATTTAAATATGAACATCGAATATTGTGGAGCTTGTTAACTCCGGCATTGAGGGTTCGTGTAATCCTACACAGTTAGTGGTGTTCATCATCCAACAAAAGAGTGTAGAGTCTAGCATCTATCTATTTATTCTGTTATGTGATCAATGTTGAGAGTGTCCACTAGTGAAAGTATGATCCCTAGGCCTTGTTCCTAAATACTGCTATCGCTGCTTGTTTACTGTTTTACTGCATCTGTACTTCCCGCAACATTACCACCATCAACCACACGCCAGTCCTGGGCAAAGCACTTTTCTGGTGCCGTTGCTACTTCTCATATTTATTTCATACCACCTGTATTTCACTATCTCTTCGCCGAACTAGTGCACCTATTAGGTGTGTTGGGGACACAAGAGACTTCTTGCTTTGTGGTTGCAGGGTTGCATGAGAGGGATATCTTTGACCTCTTCCTCCCTGAGTTCGATAAACCTTGGGTGATCCACTTAAGGGAAACTTGCTGCTGTTCTACAAACCTCTGCTCTTGGAGGCCCAACACTGCCTACAAGAATAGAAGCTCCCGTAGACATCAGGGAGTCGGCAATTCAGCTCACCCTCGACTGTAGAGGAAGTAGTCGCACAACCGGCGATGTCGACGGCCGTAGCGATGCGCCGCAAGATCCGGGGTCGTCACGCGGGGTGCTCACTACGGGACCTAGTTAAAATAATAAAAATTTGTCAATGCAAATTCATCAATTGATATAACAAATGCATTTCTACAAAATTCTAATTTATTTCATTTCAATTTCCATTTCTATTCCTTCATTTTCATTTCAATATTTTTCCAATTCCTATTTCTATTCCATTTCATATTTCATTTCACTTTCATTTCAATATTTTCTATTTCTATCCCATTTCATCTTTCCTATTTCTATTTCATTTCAATTTCATACTACTAAAAAGCTAATTCCTACTACTAAAAAGCTACAAAAAAGAAACAAAATGAAAAAAGAACTTACCACATGGCCGGCCGGTGAGGGGCAGCGGCTGTTGCGGGCGACGGGCCGGTGAGGCGGCAGGTTGCTGCGGCGGCCGGGCTGCTGCGGGGGCCGGCCGGGCTGCTGCGAGGCGGCGGGCTGCTGCGGGGCGGCGGGCTCGGCTGTTGCGGGGGCGGCGCGGAGGCGGTGGTGGCGCGGCCGGGATGGGGTGCGGGTCGGGGCAGCGCGGCGGTGGGCTGCGAGGCCGGGCGGCGGCAGGATCTGGCGGGCGGCGGTGGGATCTGGCGGGCGGCGCGGGTGGCGGCGGGTGGTGGCGGCGCGGCGGACGGCGGCGGCGCGGCGGACAAGGCGTGGGCGCGTGGGACAGGGCAGGGCGCAGGGGGAAGAGATGGGGCTCTCAGTGGCCCCACCGCGTCGACCACATGTGTTAAGTGGCCTCTGTGTGCCGACGGCCAGGTTGTGCCGACGGTCACCGTCGGCACAAGTTTTTTTTATTTTTTTAGTTATTTTAAATAAACATTGTCACTATTTATTCCAAATAATAAGAGCAGAATATATCATCTCAAATACTAACACTATATCATCTCAAATAATAGGGTTTAGGTTGTGCCGACAGTGACCGTCGGCACAAGTTTTTTATTTTTTTAGTTTTTTTAAATAAACATTGTCACTATTTAGTCCAAATCACTTTTGTGCATTCCATGTGGACACACACAAGTTTTGGGGCCATTCCCTAGATCCGATGCTCGATTTCTGACGAAACCATAGTTTTGTTGACCGCGCCGTCTACCCCTTTGACTGCATCCCATCGGGGGTCCCCCGGTGGGCGTATGCCTCCATTTGAGCTTGGTTAGGTCATAGGTACATGTGGAAACAAGGATCATCCCATATGATCCCAAGGTTCTCTCCGGTTCACCTCCGAGGGAGTTCCCCCCTATACATGCAGAATCTGCCTAAGTGTAGGAAACCCCTGTCCGAGAAGCCGGCCACACCCCGAGGGGGTAGCATTGGATATAGAACCATCTCAAATCACTTTTGTGCATGCCATGTGGACACACACAAGTTTTGGGGCCATTCCCTAGATCCGATGCTCGATTTCTGACGAAACCCTAGTTCTGTTGACCGCGCCGTCTACCCCTTTGACTGCATCCCATCGGGGGTCCCCCGGTGGGCGTATGCCTACATTTGAGCTTGGTTAGGTCATAGGTACATGTGGAAACAAGGATCATCCCATATGATCCCAAGGTTCTCTCCGGTTCACCTCCGAGGGAGTTCCCCCCTATACATGCAGAATCTGCCTAAGTGTAGGAACCCCCTGTCCGAGAAGCCGGACACACCCGGAGGGGGTAGCATTGGATATAGAACCATCTCAAATCACTTTTGTGCATGCCATGTGGACACACACAAGTTTTGGGGCCATTCCCTAGATCCGATGCTCGATTTCTGACGAAACCCTAGTTCTGTTGACCGCGCCGTCTACCCCTTTGACGCATCCCATCGGGGGTCCCCCGGTGGGCGTATGCCTACGTTTGAGCTTGGTTAGGTCATAGGTACATGTGGAAACAAGGATCATCCCATATGATCCCAAGGTTCTCTCCGGTTCACCTCCGAGGGAGTTCCCCCCTATACATGCAGAATACGCCTAAGTGTAGGAACCCCCTGTCCGAGAAGCCGGACACACCCGGAGGGGGTAGCATTGGATATAGAACCATCTCAAATCACTTTTTTGCATGCCATGTGGAAACACACAAGTTTTGGGGCCATTCCCTAGATCCTATGCTCGATTTCTGACGAAACCCTAGTTCTGTTGACCGCGCCGTCTACCCCTTTGACTGCATCCCATCGGGGGTCCCCCGGTGGGCGTATGCCTACGTTTGAGCTTGGTTAGGTCATAGGTACATGTGGAAACAAGGAACATCCCATATGATCCCAAGGTTCTCTCCGGTTCACCTCCGAGGGAGTTCCCCCCTATACATGCAGAATCTGCCTAAGTGTCGAAACCCCCTGTCCGAGAAGCCGGACACACCCGGAGGGGGTAGCATTGGATATAGAACCATATCAAATAACTTTTGTGCATGCCATGTGGACACACACAAGTTTTGGGGCCATTCCCTAGATCCGATGCTCGATTTCTGACGAAACCCTAGTTCTGTTGACCGCGCCGTCTACCCCTTTGACTGCATCCCATCGGGGGTCCCTGATACGTCTCCGACGTATCGATAATTTCTTATGTTCCATGCCACATTATTGATGTTATCTACATGTTTTATGCACACTTTATGTCATATTCGTGCATTTTCTGGAACTAACCTATTAACAAGATGCCGAAGTGCCGATTCTTGTTTTCAAGTTGTTTTTGGTTTCAGAAATCCTAGTAAGGAAATATTCTCGGAATTGGACGAAATCAAAGCCCAGGGGCCTATTTTCTCACGAAGCTTCCAGAAGTCCGAAGGAGAGACGAAGAGGGGCCACGGAGGGGCCACACCATAGGGCGGCGCCCCCCCCCCCCTTGGCCGCGCCGGCCTGTCGTGTGGGGCCCCCGTGCCGCCTCTTGACCTGCCCTTCCGCCTATAAAAAGTCTCCGTGACGAAACCCCCAGTACCGAGAACCACGATACGGAAAACCTTCCAGAGACGCCGCCGCCGCCGATCCCATCTCCGGGGATCCAGGAGATCACCTCCGGCACCCTGCCGGAGAGGGGAATCATCTCCCGGAGGACTCTACGCCGCCATGGTCGCCTCCGGTGTGATGTGTGAGTAGTCTACCCCTGGACTATGGGTCCATAGCAGTAGCTAGATGGTTGTCTTCTCCCCATTGTGCTATCATTGTCGGATCTTGTGAGCTGCCTAACATGATCAAGATCATCTATCTGTAATTCTATATGTTGCGTTTGTTGGGATCCGATGAATAGAGAATACTTGTTATGTTGATTATCAAAGTTATGCTATGTGTTGTTTATGATCTTGCATGCTCTCCGTTACTAGTAGATGCTCTGGCCAAGTAGATGCTTGTAACTCCAAGAGGGAGTACTTATGCTCGATAGTGGGTTCATGCCTGCATTGACACCGGGACAAAGGATGAAAGTTCTAAGGTTGTGTTGTGCTGTTGCCACTAGGGATAAAACATTAGTGCTATGTTCAAGGATGTAGTCACTAGTTACATTACGCACCATACTTAATGCAATTGTCTGTTGTTTGCAACTTAATACTGGAGGGGGTTCGGATGATAACCTGAAGGTGGACTTTTTAGGCATAGATGCAGTTGGATGACGGTCTATGTACTTTGTCGTAATGCCCAATTAAATCTCACTATACTCATCATGATATGTATGTGCATGGTCATGCTCTCTTTATTTGTCAATTGCCCAACTGTAATTTGTTCACCCAACATGCTGTTCGTCTTATGGGAGAGACACCTCTAGTGAACTGTGGACCCCGGTCCAATTCTCTTTACTGAAATACAATCTACTGCAATACTGTTTTACTGTTTTCTGCAAGCAATCATCTTCCACACAATACGGTTAATCCTTTGTTACAGCAAGCCGGTGAGATTGACAACCTCACTGTTTCGTTGGGGCAAAGTACTTTGGTTGTGTTGTGCAGGTTCCACGTTGGCGCCGGAATCCCTGGTGTTGCGCCGCACTACATCTCGCCGCCATCAACCTTCAACGTGCTTCTTGGCTCCTCCTGGTTCGATAAACCTTGGTTTCTTTCTGAGGGAAAACTTGCTGCTGTGCGCATCATACCTTCCTCTTGGGGTTGCCCAACGAACGTGTGAAATACACGCCATCAAGCTAAATTTCTGGCGCCGTTGCCGGGGAGATCAAGACACGCTGCAAGGGGAGTCTCCACTTCTCAATCTCTTTACTTTGTTTTTGTCTTGCTTAGTTTTATTTACTACTTTGTTTGCTGCACTAAATCAAAATACAAAAAAATTAGTTGCTAGTTTTACTTTATTTGCTATCTTGTTTGATATATCAAAAACACAAAAAAATTAGTTTACTTGCATTTACTTTATCTAGTTTGCTTTATTGTCTTGCACTCTATATTAAAATACAAAAACATTAGTTACTTTTGTTACCATGTCTAGCTCTGAACCTGTTACTTCTTCGCCTGAAGAATTAGTCTTCACTTTTAAACAAGGGGATGAGGAGAGTTTTAAGGATGCTTGGTCTAGAATTTTTACTTCTTATCGTAAAACTGAACCTCAAATGACTCTAAGTTTGCTCCTCAGTAATTTTTATTTTGGTCTTATGGTTCGCTATAGATATGCTTTGGATACTTTAGTGGGAGGAGATTTCCTTCATTGCAATGGGGATCAAGCTTTTAATGCCATAAAGAAGTTGGTTGCATCACATGATTCAGCTAATAACTTTGATTCAGTCCTCACTAGCATTTATAGTAGATTAAATAATCTCGAGATAAGTACATCTCGCTTGAATGATAATTATTGCCATGTTCGTAATCGTCTTGAACAAGTTTTAGTGAACTCTAAACTCTCAATGTGGGATCCTGCTGTTAAAATTGTCATCGGTGATCGAACTCTCCATGCCTACTGTGATATTATGTATGAATTTTGCCTTATGCCTGAAAGTATTTATAAATATTTGAAACTTTGGGGAGTCGAGGAAGGAGGAGAAGAAATAACTCTCATTGATGACTCTACTATAATTCCTAAAGGAATAGCCGCAGGTGTGCATACAACCATTCTTGGAAGAACAATATCCATCGATTATCTTGTTGTTGAAACAGGAAAACTCACACTCGGAAGATCCCTGCTGAAACTATTGGGAGCAGTCATTGATGTTGGAGAAGGCACTCTGAAATTCACCTCTATACCGGGGGAAACTCATACATTTCCTAAACCAAAGGGAAAGAAAAACGATAAGAAAGGTAAGGGTAAAGCCCAAGGTAATGTTGACACTTCGTCTCTTGATAATACTTGATACACACTTTCTGCGCCTAGCTGAAAGGCGTTAAAGAAAAGCGCTTATGGGAGACAACCCATGTTTTTACCTACAGTACTTTGTTTTTATTTTGTGTCTTGGAAGTTGTTTACTACTGTAGCAACCTCTCCTTATCTTAGTTTTGTGTTTTGTTGTGCCAAGTTAAGCCGTTGATAGAAAAGTAAGTACTAGATTTGGATTACTGCACAGTTCCAGATTTCTTTGCTGTCACGAATCTGGGTCCACCTCCCTGTAGGTAGCTCAGAAAATTAAGCCAATTTACGTGCATGATCCTCAGATATGTACGCAACTTTCATTCAATTTGAGCATTTTCATTTGAGCAAGTCTGGTGCCATTTTAAAATTCGTCAATACGAACTGTTCTGTTTTGACAGATTCTGCCTTTTATTTTGCATTGCCTCTTTTGCTATGTTGGATGAATTTCTTTGATCCACTAATGTCCAGTAGCATTATGCAATGTCCAGAAGTGTTAAGAATGATTGTGTCACCTCTGAATATGTCAATTTATATTGTGCACTAACCCTCTAATGAGTTGTTTCGAGTTTGGTGTGGAGGAAGTTTTCAAGGATCAAGAGAGGAGTATGATGCAACATGATCAAGGAGAGTGAAAGCTCTAAGCTTGGGGATGCACCCGGTGGTTCACCCCTGCATATATCAAGAAGACTCAAGCGTCTAAGCTTGGGGATGCCCAAGGCATCCCCTTCTTCATCGACAACATTATCAGGTTCCTCCCCTGAAACTATATTTTTATTCCATCACATCTTATGTGCTTTTTCTTGGAGCGTCGGTTTGTTTTTGTTTTTTGTTTTGTTTGAATAAAATGGATCCTAGCATTCACTTTATGGGAGAGAGACACGCTCCGCTGTAGCATATGGACAAGTATGTCCTTGGTTTCTACTCATAGTATTCATGGCGAAGTTTCTCCTTCGTTAAATTGTTATATGGTTGGAATTGGAAAATGATACATGTAGTAATTGCTATAAATGTTTTGGGTAATGTGATACTTGGCAATTGTTGTGCTCATGATTAAGCTCTTGCATCATATGCTTTGCACCCATTAATGAAGAAATACATAGAGCATGCTAAAATTTGGTTTGCATATTTGGTTTCTCTAAGGTCTAGATAATTTCTAGTATTGAGTTTGAACAACAAGGAAGACGGTGTAGAGTCTTATAATGTTTTCAATATGTCTTTTATGTGAGTTTTGCTGCACCGGTTCATCCTTGTGTTTGTTTCAAATAAGCCTTGCTAGCCTAAACCTTGTATCGAGAGGGAATACTTCTCATGCATCCAAAATACTTGAGCCAACCACTATGCCATTTGTGTCCACCATACCTACCTATACTACATGGTATTTTCCCGCCATTCCAAAGTAAATTGCTTGAGTGCTACCTTTAAAATTCCATCATTCACCTTTGCAATATATAGCTCATGGGACAAATAGCTTAAAAACTATTGTGGTATTGAATATGTAATTATGCACTTTATCTCTTATTAAGTTGCTTGTTGTGCGATAACCATGTTCACTGGGGACGCCATCAACTATTCATTGTTGAATTTCATGTGAGTTGCTATGCATGTCCGTCTTGTCTGAAGTAAGAGAGATCTACCACCATATGGTTAAGCATGCATATGTTAGAGAAGAACATCGGGCCGCTAACTAAAGCCATGCTCCATGGTGGAAGTTTCAGTTTTGGACAATAATCCTCAAATCTCAAATGAGAAAATTATTAATTGTTGTTATATGCTTATGCATAAAAGAGGAGTCCATTATCTGTTGTCTATGTTGTCCCGGTATGGATGTCTAAGTTGAAGAATAATCAATAGCGAGAAATCCAATGCGAGCTTTCTCCTTAGACCTTTGTACAGGCGGCATAGAGGTACCCCTTTGTGACACTTGGTAAAAACAATGCATTGTGATGATCTGGTAGTCCAAGCTAATTAGGACAAGGTGCGGGCACTATTAGTACACTATGCATGAGGCTTGCAACTTATAAGATATAATTTACATGATGCATATGCTTTATTACTACCGTTGACAAAATTGTTTCATGTTTTCAAAATCAAAGCTCTAGCACAAATATAGCAATCGATGCTTTTCCTCTATGGAGGACCATTCTTTTACTTTCAATGTTGAGTCAGTTCACCTATTTCTCTCCACCTCAAGAAGCAAACACTTGTGTGAACTGTGCATTGATTCCTACATATTTGCTTATTGCACTTATTATATTACTCTATGTTGACAATATCCATGAGATATACATGTTACAAGTTGAAAGCAACCGCTGAAACTTAATCTTCTTTTGTGTTGCTTCAATATCTCTACTTTGAATTATTGCTTTATGAGTTAACTCTTATGCAAGATTTATTGATGCTTGTCTTGAAGTGCTATTCATGAAAAGTCTTTGCTATATGATTCACTTGTTTACTCATGTCATATACATTGTTTTGATCGCTGCATTCACTACATATGCTTTACAAATAGTATGATCAAGATTATGATGGCATGTCACTCCAGTAAATTATCCGTGTTATCGTTTTACCTCGCTCGGGACGAGCGTAACTAAGCTTGGGGATGCTGATACGTCTCCGACGTATCGATAATTTCTTATGTTCCATGCCACATTATTGATGTTATCTACATGTTTTATGCACACTTTATGTCATATTCGTGCATTTTCTGGAACTAACCTATTAACAAGATGCCGAAGTGCCGCTGTCGTTTTCTGCTGTTTTTGGTTTCAGAAATCCTAGTAAGGAAATATTCTCGGAATTGACGAAATCAAAGCCCAGGGGCCTATTTTCTCACGAAGCTTCCAGAAGTCCGAAGGAGAGACGAAGAGGGGCCACGGAGGGGCCACACCATAGGCGGCGCGGCCCCCCCTTGGCCGCGCCGGCCTGTAGTGTGGGGCCCCGTGCCGCCTCTTGACCTGCCCTTCCGCCTATAAAAAGTCTCCGTGACGAAACCCCCGCACCGAGAACCACGATACGGAAAACCTTCCAGACGCCGCCGCCGCCGATCCCATCTCGGGGGATCCAGAGATCGCCTCCGGCACCTGCCGGAGAGGGGAATCATCTCCTGGAGGACTCTACGCCGCCATGGTCGCCTCCGGTGTGATGTGTGAGTAGTCTACCCCTGGACTATGGGTCCATAGCAGTAGCTAGATGGTTGTCTTCTCCCCATTGTGCTATCATTGTCGGATCTTGTGAGCTGCCTAACATGATCAAGATCATCTATCTGTAATTCTATATGTTGTGTTTGTTGGGATCCGATGAATAGAGAATACTTGTTATGTTGATTATCAAAGTTATGCTATGTGTTGTTTATGATCTTGCATGCTCTCCGTTACTAGTAGATGCTCTGGCCAAGTAGATGCTTGTAACTCCAAGAGGGAGTACTTATGCTCGATAGTGGGTTCATGCCTGCATTGACACCGGGACGATGTGATGAAAAGTTCTAAGGTTGTGTTGTGCTGTTGCCACTAGGGATAAAACATTAGTGCTATGTTCAAGGATGTAGTCACTAGTTACATTACGCACCATACTTAATGCAATTGTCTGTTGTTTGCAACTTAATACTGGAGGGGGTTCGGATGATAACCTGAAGGTGGACTTTTTAGGCATAGATGCAGTTGGATGACGGTCTATGTACTTTGTCGTAATGCCCAATTAAATCTCACTATACTCATCATGATATGTATGTGCATGGTCATGCTCTCTTTATTTGTCAATTGCCCAACTGTAATTTGTTCACCCAACATGCTGTTCGTCTTATGGGAGAGACACCTCTAGTGAACTGTGGACCCCGGTCCAATTCTCTTTACTGAAATACAATCTACTGCAATACTGTTTTACTGTTTTCTGCAAGCAATCATCTTCCACACAATACGGTTAATCCTTTGTTACAGCAAGCCGGTGAGATTGACAACCTCACTGTTTCGTTGGGGCAAAGTACTTTGGTTGTGTTGTGCAGGTTCCACGTTGGCGCCGGAATCCCTGGTGTTGCGCCGCACTGCATCTCGCCGCCATCAACCTTCAACGTGCTTCTTGGCTCCTCCTGGTTCGATAAACCTTGGTTTCTTTCTGAGGAAAAACTTGCTGCTGTGCGCATCATACCTTCCTCTTGGGGTTGCCCAACGAACGTGTGAAATACACGCCATCAGTCCCCCGGTGGGCGTATGCCTACGTTTGAGCTTGGTTACGTCATAGGTACATGTGGAAACAAGGATCATCCCATATGATCCCAAGGTTCTCTCCGGTTCACCTCCGAGGGAGTTCCCCCCTATACATGCAGAATCTGCCTAAGTGTAGGAACCCCCTGTCCGAGAAGCCGACACACCCGGAGGGGGTAGCATTGGATATAGAACCATCTCAAATCACTTTTGTGCATGCCATGTGGACACACACAAGTTTTGGGGCCATTCCCTAGATCCGATGCTCGATTTCTGACGAAACCCTAGTTCTGTTGACCGCGCCGTCTACCCCGTTGACTGCATCCCATCGGGGGTCCCCCGGTCGGCGTATGCCTACGTTTGAGCTTGGTTAGGTCATAGGTACATGTGGAAACAAGGATCATCCCATATGATCCCAAGGTTCTCTCCGGTTCACCTCCGAGGGAGTTCCCCCCTATATATGCAGAATCCGCCTAAGTGTAGGAACCCCCTGTCCGAGAAGCCGAACACACCCGGAGGGGGTAGCATTGGATATAGAACCATCTCAAATCACTTTTTTGCATGCCATGTGGAAACACACAAGTTTTGGGGCCATTCCCTAGATCCGATGCTCGATTTCTCACGAAACCCTAGTTCTGTTGACCGCGCCGTCTACCCCATTGACTGCATCCCATCGGGGGTCCCCCGGTGGGCGTATGCCTACGTTTGAGCTTGGTTAGGTCATAGGTACATGTGGAAACAAGGATCATCCCATATGATCCCAAGGTTCTCTCCAGTTCACCTCCGAGGGAGTTCCCCCCTATACATGCAGAATCTGCCTAAGTGTCGGAACCCCCTGTCCGAGAAGCCGGACACACCCGGAGGGGGTAGCATTGGATATAGAACCATCTCAAATCACTTTTGTGCATGCCATGTGGACACACACAAGTTTTGGGGCCATTCCCTAGATCCGATGCTCGATTTCTGACGAAACCCTAGTTCTGTTGACCGCGCCGTCTACCCCTTTGACTGCATCCCATTGGGGGTCCCCCGGTGGGCGTATGCCTACGTTTGAGCTTGGTTAGGTCATAGGTACATGTGGAAACAAGGATCATCCCATATGATCCCAAGGTTCTCTCCGGTTCACCTCCGAGGGAGTTCCCCCCTATACATGCAGAATCCGCCTAAGTGTAGGAACCCCCTGTCCGAGAAGCCGGACACACCCGGAGGGGGTAGCATTGGATATAGAACCATCTCAAATCACTTTTTTGCATGCCATGTGGACACACACAAGTTTTGGGGCCATTCCCTAGATCCGATGCTCGATTTCTGACGAAACCCTAGTTCTGTTGACCGCGCCGTCTACCCCTTTGACTGCATCCCATCGGGGGTCCCCCGGTGGGCGTATGCCTACATTTGAGCTTGGTTAGGTCATAGGTACATGTGGAAACAAGGATCATCCCATATGATCCCAAGGTTCTCTCCGGTTCACCTCCGAGGGAGTTCCCCCCTATACATGCAGAATCCGCCTAAGTGTAGGAACCCCCTGTCCGAGAAGCCGGACACACCCGGAGGGGGTAGCATTGGATATAGAACCATCTCAAATCTCTTTTTTGCATGCCATGTGGACACACACAAGTTTTGGGGCCATTCCCTAGATCCGATGCTCGATTTCTGAAGAAACCCTAGTTCTGTTGACCGCGCCGTCTACCCCTTTGACTGCATCCCATCGGGGGTCCCCCGGTGGGCGTATGCCTACGTTTGAGCTTGGTTAGGTCATAGGTACATGTGGAAACAAGGATCATCCCATATGATCCCAAGGTTCTCTCTGGTTCACCTCCGAGGGAGTTCCCCCCTATACATGCAGAATCCGCCTAAGTGTAGGAACCCCCTGTCCGAGAAGCCGGACACACCCGGAGGGGGTAGAATTGGATATAGAACCATCTCAAATCACTTTTGTGCATGCCATGTGGACACACACAAGTTTTGGGGCCATTCCCTAGATCCGATGCTCGATTTCTGACGAAACCCTAGTTCTGTTGACCGCGCCGTCTACCCCTTTGACTGCATCCCATCGGGGGTCCCCCGGTGGGCGTATGCCTACGTTTGAGCTTGGTTAGGTCATAGGTACATGTGGAAACAAGGATCATACCATATGATCCCAAGGTTCTCTCCGGTTCACCTCCGAGGGAGTTCCCCCCTATACATGCAGAATCCGCCTAAGTGTAGGAACCCCCTGTCCGAGAAGCCGGACACACCCGGAGGGGGTAGCATTGATATAGAACCATCTCAAATCACTTTTGTGCATGCCATGTGGGCACACACAAGTTTTGGGGCCATTCCCTAGATCTGATGCTCGATTTCTGATGAAACCCTAGTTCTGTTGACCGCACCGTCTACCCCTTTGACTGCATCCCATCGGGGGTCCCCCGGTGGGCGTATGCATAAGTTTGAGCTTGGTTAGGTCATAGGTACATGTGGAAACAAGGATCATCCCATATGATCCCAAGGTTCTCTCCGGTTCACCTCCGAGGGAGTTCCCCCCTATACATGCAGAATCTGCCTAAGTGTAGGAACCCCCTGTCCGAGAAGACGGACACACCCGGAGGGGGTAGCATTGGATATAGAACCATCTCAAATCACTTTTGTGCATGCCATGTGGACACACACAAGTTTTGGGGCCATTCCCTAGATCCGATGCTCGATTTCTGACGAAACCCTAGTTCTGTTGACCGCGCCGTCTACGCCTTTGACTGCATCCCATCGGGGGTCCCCCGGTGGGCGTATGCCTACGTTTGAGCTTGGTTAGGTCATAGGTACATGTGGAAACAAGGATCATACCATATGATCCCAAGGTTCTCTCCGGTTCACCTCCGAGGGAGTTCCCCCCTATATATGCAGAATCCGCCTAAGTGTAGGAACACCATGTCCGAGAAGCCGGACACACCCGGAGGGGGTAGCATTGGATATAGAACCATCTCAAATCACTTTTGTGCATGCCATGTGGACACAACAAGTTTTGGGGCCATTCCGTGAGACTGCATCCCTTTCGTGCTACTTCTCTCCTGCCCTTTTTTTTCCCGCCCACCCTTTCCCGCTGCTTCTCTCCCGCCCTTTTTTCCTGCCCAACCTTTCCCGCTCCTTCTCTCCCGCCTTTTTTTCCCACCATGATTTCCCGCCAAGTCTTCCCGCCCACCCTTTCCCGCCCATTCTCTCCCGCCATGTTTTCCCGCCGTTTCAGCCCCTCGTCGGCCTATATATAGCCATGTCTTCTCCACTAACAGCACCAGCAACATTTCTCCCTTCATCACTTCTCTCATCCAATAGAACCACAAATTCTCTGAGCTGAGCTGCCGCTGAGATGGCTCCTCGTCGCCGTAGCAACACGGGCTTCATCGGCGTTCGCCTGCGGCCTGCGGGACATTTCGCGGCTGAAATCACCGCCGGTGGTACGCGTGTGTGGCTCGGCACCTTCTACACGAAGGAGGCTGCTGCCCGCGCATACGACATTGCGGCTTGGAGGTTTGGCCGGCCGCGCCACGAAATGAACTTCCCAGAGGTCAGGTCTCTGATGGAAGCTCAGAGTCTCTCTACTGAGCCGCTACTTCGCTCACAGGGTGAAGCGCGGCGGTACAGGTCTGGCCAGCGGCGGCTTGATACCACCGAGGCGGACGAGCAGTTCATGGCACAGTGGCGCAGAGACCATCCCGGAGCCGTCGAGGCAGAGCGCGCATTCTGGAAGGACAAGCAGACGTACAGGAGAGAGAGGAGGGCGGGAAAGCGGCAGAGGAAGGCCGCGGTTGAAGCAGAGTACGCCAAAGGAGAGGCGTCGACATGGGGGGAGGATGATGAACGGTGGTCGTGGAACTTCACAACCACCGCTTCAGAGGACACCCCCAGCGAGGACGAAGATTTCGACTTCTCTGATTAATATGTGTGTGTGTCGAGTCCGTGTGTCTAGCGGGTCATGCGTCGACCCAGCTAGTGTTAAGTGCTTTATTCGTGTGTGGGTGTAGTTCTTTAAATGTTTTGGTTTGTGTGTGCGTCTAGATCTTTAAGTGTTTTGGTTCCTGTGTGGGTGTAGTTCTTTAAGTGTTTTGGTTCCTGTGTGTGGGTGTAGTTCTTTAAGTGTTTCAGTTCGTGTGTGGGTCTAGTTCTTTATGCGCTTTGGTATGTGTGTGGGTCTAGTTATTTAAGTGTTTTGTATCGTGTGTGGGTCTTAAGTTCTTAAATGTATCACTTTTGTGCATGCCATGTGTACACACACAAGTTTTGGGGCCATTCACCCCCTCCGAGGCTCGATTTCTGGCGAAACCCTAGTTCTGTTGACCGCGCGGTCTACCCCTTTGACTGCATCCCATCGGGGGTCTCCCGGTGGGCATATGCCTCCATTTGAGTTTGGTTAGGTCATAGGTACATGTGGTAACAAGGATCGTCCCATATGATCTCAAGGTTCTCTCCGGTTCACCTCCGAGCGAGTTCCCCCAATACATCCAGAATCTGCCTAAGGGTAGAACCCCATGTCCGAGACCCCGGACACACCTGCAGGGTAGCATTGGATATAAAACCATCTCAAATCACTCTCTGATCCTCGATTTCTGAGAAAACCCTAGACCGGGGTCCCGGCGGGGGATCTATACCACCCTTATACATATATATAGGTTTCCCGCAAAGGGGTTTGCCAAAATAGCAGTGAGAAATAAATAAACAAAAAATGATTGGGATTAATAATTATATGGGTAATAATTATCTCTTTGATGCAAAAAAATGAAAAAACAAAAATGTGCATATTAGTCTGTGCCGACGGCCTTAGTTGCACCGTGGGTCACCATCGGCACAGCATTGGAGGGACCCAGCAGTCAGTCTATGTGCCGATGACCACCGTTGCGCCGAGGGCTACCGTCGGCACAGTGCAGACGGCGCCATGACAGTTTAACGGCTGGGCCCGCCTGTCAGCGCATGTACCGACGGCCGTCACAGTGCCGACGGTGACCTTCGGGCGCCAGCTTCGTGTGCCGACGGTCCATTTTGCGCCGACGGTGGCCGTCGGTGTAGCCCGCAGTGTGCCGACGGTGACTGTGTGCCGACGGTCAGCTCCGTCGCCGGTCGACGAGCGCTTCTGTGCCGACGGCCCCGACATTTGGCCGTCGGCACAAGGGCTGTCCGTCGGCCCACGGCGTCTCTCCCGTAGTGTTTTCGTGCTTGAACAAATCATCACCTGCTCTAGCACTAGTGGAAAACAGGCCTAATGTCGCGGGTGGTAAGGGCCTTTTGTCGCGGGCGGCCAGCCGCGACAAGGGAGGCGCGATAAAAGGTTCACCTTTTGTCGCGGGTCGCTTACGACCCGCGACATAAGGTCCACCACGTGGCAGGCGCGGGGCGCGCAGGGGACATGCCCTTTTGTCGCGGGTGGTAATACCACCCGCGACAAAAGGCCCTCTACGTGGCGCGCGCACAACCCTGCTGCTTTAGGGTTTGAGGGGTGCAGCACCCCCCCCCCCCGCCACCGACCCCCCTTTTATTTCATTTTTTTCATTCGAAAATAAAAGTTGCATATATTTGTACGCTACTAGAAGTTATACACGTTCATTCATTATATATATATATATATATATATATATATATATATAGATCGATCAAACAAATATGGAAGCACAAGTCGATTCCCCTTACATATTCTTCCCTTACATATATATATATATATATGGAGCTCACGATCGACAGACAAGCGGTACTAACAACCGTCTATTTGGAGGTAGAGCATCTACTTGGACTAAACAAGCCTTTGTTGTTTAATACTTCTCTAACCAAAAGTCCCGCCAGTTCCTCGGCGATTCCTAGTAGGTGTTCCTTTGGTTGGAGTATGTCCAGCATGTAGTCGACCTATATACGAAAATGAGATGAGTATGACTATATCAATCTTGATAACGAAATATTGATGATAATAAATGAAGTTGTGAATGTTATTGCTTACATTAAATTTATTTTTGTTCTGCTTCTCAGTGGTTAACATGCGAATGGACTCGCAAACGTAGTATCCACATAGATGCGGCCCTTGTGGCTGCTGGGGGCACGGTACAGGAGTAAATGTTAGCTTCTCTGCCAAGGTAATGTCCTTATGATGAGTCTTCAAAGCTCTCCAAGCCCTGCTAGGCAAAAGAATGAATGAATGAGTGGATAATTAATTGATATCTCACGAAAGATAAAGCGCGGCGATGAAGGAAATTACAGTTGGAGCAACTTCTGCAAGTCGCGGAACCCGTCCACGCCTCTACTCAGTGGGTCTCTTACTTCAACTATTCCCTTATCAGGTTGAATGTCTAGTAGAATCTAGTGGAAGCTGCACATGTTATGTATATACGTCAGGAATTACACTTAACATCGAGTAAGAAAAATTGAATGTGCATAAAAGATCATTAAGACTCTCACTCGTAGTTGTAAGGAAACAATAATGAATCACAGAAAAATTGCTCCCCCAAAAACCTTAGTAGGTTTCCCCCCGTTTCTGAGGCATTATGCTTTACCGTTTCAACATGTATTTTATCTGGGTCAACAAACCCAATATTGATAATATTATTACTTTTGCATTCACTGATCTTGATCCGCATAAGAGAACACATAAGATATAATGAGTATATGCAATGAAAACGAACATGAACTGAATGAAAATGAACTTATATGTAGTTAACAACTTACAAGCAATAGCAACTCATGAGAGATTTGTCGAGGGCTTCTAAATTGAATAACTGCCAGAGTTCATTCATCTCAATATGGATCTCCTCCTTTCGGTAGTAATATTCAACTGGTATATTCACCAGGATGTACCTTATGTTCTCCTTGCATGCATCAAGGTACCACTGATGCAAATTCCGCATATGTGTTGGCAGTTTATGCAGCCGCTCTTTGCTGACCAAGTCGGCCCCGTAGACAAATTTAGGAGCTATATCAGCAGTGGGTAGTGCAGCATCTGCTGCAAGCAGCAATTCCTCCACGGTAACTTTACAGGTAGCCGCTAGGCTTGCAGCTTCTTCCATATCGAAACCACCATGTTCCTGGTACACCTTGGGAACATTAAACACTTTGAGTGCTGGGATCGATTGTTTGGGCTGATCTCCGAGGAGGGGAACTTCCTTTATCTTTTTTCCTTTTGTCGTTTGCTTGGCCTTGAGGGGTGCACTTGTTGAACTTGACTTTTTCTCGGCTGCACTTCTAGCTGATGATTTGCTCGTCTTTTGCATCGAAGCAGACACCACTGTTTTGGTTGGTGCTCTTTTTATCTTGGTCGATCGTGTAAAATGTATTCCCATTTATCTCGTACCCTTAGAATGTATATATGTTTGAAGATGGTAACCTGGCCAACAAGTACAACTTCTCTACAACAGTGGTGTCCGCTTTGATGGAAAAGATGAGATGTCTTTGCAACCAATTGCCGAAGGTATTTATGTGTTCACGTGTAATCCATGAATGGGGCTTGCCCGGGTTTATTTCTCGTAAAACATTCTTATGTTTCTCGATGTACGGAGCCACCAAGCTGGAATTGTATAGAACTGTGTAGTGTGCTTGATTGAAGGAAATCTTGTCCCTGCACACCGTTGCTTTCCTTCCTAGGGTGCCTTGTCCAGTCAGCCTCCCCTCATACCGAGATTCAGGAACACCAATCGGCTTAAGGTCAGGAATAAAGTCAACACAAAACTCAATGACCTCCTCAGTTCCGTAGCCCTTTGAGATACTTCCTTCCGGCCTAGCTCGGTTATGAACATATTTCTTTAAAACTCCCATGAACCTCTCGAAGGGGAACATATTGTGTAGAAATACAGGACCAAGAATTCTAATCTCTTCAACTAGGTGAATGAGGAGGTGCGTCATAATATTGAAGAAGGATGGTGGGAACAACAACTCGAAGCTGACAAGACATTCGACCACATCTTCCTGTAATCCTGACAAAGTTTCTGGATCCATTACCTTCTGAGAAATTGTGTTGAGGAATGCACATATCTTCACAATGGCTAGTCGAACATTTTCTGGTAGAAGTCCCCTCAATGCAACCGGAAGCAATTGTGTCATAAGCACGTGGCAGTCATGGGACTTTAGGTTCTGGAATTTTTTCTCCTTCATATTTACTATTCCCTTTATATTCGACGAGAAACCAGACGGAACCTTGATACTGAATAGGGCTTCAAAAAAGATCTCCTTCTCTTGTTTGGTAAGAGCGTAGCTGGCAGGCCTGATACGTCTCCAACGTATCCATAATTTCTGATGTTCCATGCTTGTTTTATGACAATACTTACATGTTTTGCTTGCACTTTATAATGTTTTTATGCATTTTCCGGAACTAACCTATTAACAAGATGCCACAGTGCAGTTCTGTTTCTGCTGTTTTTGGTTCCAGAAAGGCTGTTCGGGCAATATTCTCGGAATTGGACGAAATCAACGCCAAAGATCTTATTTTTCCCGGAAGGTTCCAGAACACCGAAGTAGAGTCGGAGGAGAGCCAGGGGGCCACCACACATGTGGGCGGCGCGGCCTGTGCCTGGCCGCGCCGGCCTAGTGTGGGGCCACCTGTCAGCCCTCTGCGCCGCCTCTTCGCCTATTTAAGCCCTTTCGACCTAAAAACGCAGTACCAATTAACGAAACTCCGTAAAGACTGTGGGCGCCACCGCCATCGCGAAACTCCAATTCGGGGACGAAGTCTCTCGTTTCGGCACTCGCCGGACGGGGAAGTGCCCTCGGAAGCCATCTCCATCGACGCCACCGCCTCCATCATGCTCCGTGAGTAGTTCCCCCATGGACTACGGGTTCTAGCAGTAGCTAGTTGGTACTCTCTATCCCATGTACTTCAATACAATGATCTCATGAGCTGCCTTACATGATTGAGATCCATCTGATGTAATCGGTGTTGTGTTTGTTGGGATCCGATGGATGATACATTATGATTAGTCTATCTATAAAGTTTGTGAAGTTATTGTTGCTGCAATCTTGTTATGTTTAATGCTTGTCACTAGGGCCCGAGTGGCATGATCTTAGATTTGAGCTCTATACTTATTGCTTAGATTGTATCTACAAGTTGTATGCACATGTCACTGTCCGGAACCAAAGGCCCCGAAGTGACAGAAATCGGGACAACAGGAGGGGATGGCGGTGATGTGAGGATCACATGTTTTCACGGAGTGTTAATGCTTTGCTCCGGTGCTCTATTAAAAGGAGTACCTTAATATCCAGTAGATTCCCTTGAGGCTACTGCCACCTACTGGTAGGACAAAAGATGTTGTGCAAGTTTCTCATTGCGAGCACGTACGACTATAATTGGAAAACATGCCTACATGATTAATGAATTGATGTTCTTTCTTAATGCTTTATCAATCCTATCAATTGCCCAACTGTAATTTGTTCACCCAGCACTTGTCACTTGTTATTGGAGAGTTACCACTAGTGTAGATCGCTGGGAACCCCGGTCCATCTCTCATCATCATATACTCGTTCTACATGTCATTGGAAGTAGTATCAACTGTTTTCTGGTGCCATTGCCTCTGTGTTACTGTTACCGCTGCTGTGTTACTATTACTATTGCTCTCATATTACTGCTGCTTTCACATCACCCCTATTACTAGTGCTTTTCCAGGTGCAGCTGAATTGACAACTCAGTTGTTAAGGCTTATAAGTATTCTTTACCTCCCCTTGTGTCGAATCAATAAATTTGGGTTTTACTTCCCTCGAAGACTGCTGCGATCCCCTATACTTGTGGGTTATCAAGACTGTTTTCTGGCGCCGTTGCCGGGGAGGCATAGCTCTACTCATAAGTTCACCTGGGGAGTACACTCTACCTCTCTCTCTGTTTTTATTTTGTTTTATTTTGTTTTGCTTAGTTTACTTTTGTTTAGTTTATTTGTGCTTAGTTTATTTCTGTCTAGTATTATTTTCCTTAGTTTACTTTTGCTTAGTTTCTTTTTGTTTTGTTTTACTTTTCTCATATACCCAAAAATCCATAAAAATTTGAAAAACCTAAAAATTAAAAACTGTTGCTATGGAAGAACGCATAACCATGTTGGAGCTTATAGAATTATATAATAATTATAGAAAATCAAGAGCGGGTGAAGTGATGAGTGCTGTGATAGAAAAATTGAATACAATTGCTAAAATCTTGCTTAAACACCATGATATAAACTGTTGCTCTCAACAGGATACTAAACATCTGAAATTTCAATGTGGCTTTAGTGAAGAAGTTTTAATTAAGAACTATAATCGGAATAGCTATATTCATTTTGGGTTTGAAGAGGTAGAACAATTTGTCATATTTATGGGAGCCTATGAGATAGAATCCTTCATGGTTGAGAATTATGAAACTTGTGTTGTTTGTAAGGACCTTAAAGATTATGTCTCTTCTATCCTTAATTTTTGCAATGAAAGTTACACTGATAATCCTTATATCATTGATTATAAAGAGAGACTCATTCATGCACAAGAATGCACTCACAATTTGCAGGAACCTGTGGAAGAAGAAATTGATGAACCTGAAAGCTCATTGGATGAAAAAGAGGAGGAAATTGATGAACCTGAAAACTCATTGGATGAAAAAGAAGAGGAGAGCGACGAACAAAAGGAGGAAGAATGGATTAGCTACCCATGCCAACCTTCTAATGAGAGTAACTCTTTATCTCTTACACTATTTGATTGTCCTCCATGCTTACCGAAAGAGGTTGAATGTTATGTTCCTGTGGATTCTCTTGAAATATTTCCTATAAGTAAAACTTGTGAGAATAATTATGCTACTGTTATATATGATAATCCATGCTACTTTGATAAATCTTATGATACTGCTTTGTTTGTGCCTGATGTCGAAATGCATGGTACTAAAGAGTTTTGTTTAGCAAATATTTATGATAAAGCTCTAGATGATGGTCCTATGTTTCTTGATACTATTAATTGTACTACTAATGAAAATGGGATTGGAGAGTTCTTGACACTATCTATGTGTCCCATATCTCTTGAGATTGATCATTCATCTTGTTATATTATTGATAAAAGTGTGTTCGAAAGTTTTAATCCCACTATTTTTGAGCTTGATAAAAATTATGTGTTTATGGATCATGAAAAGTATGCTGCATGTGATAGTTATATTGTTGAGTTTATTCATGAAGCTACTGAAAATTATTATGAGAGAGGAAAATATGGTTGTAGAAATTTGCATGGTACTAAAACACCTCTCTATGTGCTTCAAATTTTGAAGTTACTCTTGTTTTATCTTCTTAAGCTTGTCACTTTGTTCTTCATGAATTTATTTGTGTATAAGATTCCTATGCATAGGAAGCGGGTTAGACTTAAATGTGTTTTGAATTTGCCTTTTTGATGCTCTCTTTTGCTTCAACTCGTATTTCTTGCGAGTGCATCATCAAAATTGCTGAGCCCATCTTAATGGCTATAAAGAAAGAACTTTTTGGGAGATAACCCATGTGTTTATTTTGCTACAGTACTTATATTTTGTATTTGTGTTTTGGATGTTGTTACTACTGTAGCGACCTCTCCTTGCCTTTATTTTATTGCAATGTTGTGCCAAGTGAAGCCTCTAATCGAAGGTTGATACTAGATTTGGATTTCTGCGCAGAAACAGATTTCTATCTGTCACGAATCTGGGCTGTTTTCTCTGTAGGTACCTCAGAAAAATCTGTCAATTTACGTGCGTGTTCCTCAGATACGTACGTAACTTTCATTAGTTTTGAGTTTTCTGATTTGAGCAACGGAAGTACCTCTTTAAAATTTTTCTTTACTGGCTTTTCTGTTTTGGCAGATTCTGTCTCTGTTTTTTGCATTGTCTCTTGTGGACTTTAAGCGAGGTTTTCTAGACGTGGAGAGCTGTAGCTAATTTTTTATTGAGTTCTTGCAATGTGTCACTACAGGACCAAGGTGGATTCAAGTTTTTTGAGTACTAACCCCTCTAATGAAGTTTATGAGAAGTTTGGTGTGAAGGAAGTTTTCAAGGGTCAAGAGAGGAGGATGATATATGATCAAGAAGAGTGAAAAGTCAAAGCTTGGGGATGCCCCCGTGGTTCATCCCTGCATATTTCAAGAAGACTCGAGCGTCTAAGCTTGGGGATGCCCAAGGCATCCCCTTCTTCATCAACTTATCAGGTTTCTTCTATTGAAACTATATTTTTATTCGGTCACATCTTATGTGCTTTACTTGGAGCGTCTGTGTGTTTTTATTTTTGTTTTTGTTTGAATAAGATCGGATCCTAGCAATCCTTGTGTGGGAGATAGACACGCTCCGCTTTTTCATATGAACGCTTGTTCTTCATTTTACTTTTAATATTCAATGATAAAAGTTGGAAGCTACAATAATTATTTTTATTTGGTTGGAAACAGAAAATGCCTCATAATGTCTTGGATAATTTGACACTTGGCAATTGTTTTGAGCTCTCAAGTAGATCATGATAAAGTTTTTTCATGTAGTTTAAACCTATTAGTGGAGAACTACCGTAGAGCTTGTTGAAATTGGTTTGCATGATTGGTCTTTCTTAAGGTCTAGATATTTTCTGGTAAAAGTGTTTGAGCAACAAGGAAGACAGTGTACAGTATTATAATGCTTGCAATATGTTCTTATGTAAGTTTTGCTGTACTGGTTCATACTTGTGTTTGCTTCAAACAACCTTGCTAGCCAAAGCCTTGTATTGAGAGGGAATACTTCTCGTGCATCCAAAACCTTGAGCCAAAACCTATGCCATGTGTGTCCACCATACCTACCTACTATGTGGTATTTCCTGCCATTCCAAGTAAATACTTCATGTACTACCTTTAAACAATTCAAAATTTACTATCTCTTATTTGTGTCAATGTTTTATAGCTCATGAGGAAGTATGTGGTGTTTTATCTTTCAATCTTGTTGGGCAGCTTTCACCAATGGACTAGTGGCTTCATCCGCTTATCCAATAATTTTGCAAAAAGAGCTGGCGCGGGGTTCCCAGCCCCCAATTAATTAACTTCATTAATAATTCTCTTCACATGTTTTGCTCTGATTCATCAGTAAGCAACTTAATTTTGCAAATAGACACTCCTCCATGGTATGAGATTGTTGGAAGGCACCCGAGGATTCGGTTAGCCATGGCTTGTGTAAGCAAAGGTTGGGAGGAGTGTCAACCATAAATAAAACTAAAGTACATGTGTAAACAAAAGAGAAGAGGGATGATCTACCTTGCTGGTAGAGATAACGTCCTTCATGGGAGCCGCTCTTTGAAAGTCTGTTTAGCAAGGGGGTTAGAGTGCCCACTACCATTCGTTGACAACAACAAACACCTCTCAAAACTTTACTTTTATGCTCTCTATATGATTTCAAAAACTTAAAAAGCTCTAGCACATGATTTAATCCCTGCTTCCCTCTGCGAAGGGCCTTTCTTTTACTTTATATTGAGTCAGTTTACCTACTTCCTTCCATCTTAGAAGCAAACACTTGTGTCAACTGTGCATTGATTCTTACATACTTGCTTATTTGCATTCATCATATTACTTTATGTTGACAATTATCCATGAGATATGCATGTTGAAAGTTGAAAGCAACCGCTGAAACTTAAATCTTCCTCTGTGTTGCTTCAATGCTTTTACTTTGAATCTATTGCTTTATGAGTTAACTCTTGTGCAAGACTTTTGATGCTTGTCTTGAAAGTACTCTTCATGAAAAGTTTTGCTATATGTTATCTATTTGTTAGCAACTATAGATTATTGCCTTGAGTCACTTCATTTATTTCATATGCTTTGTAATAGTATGATCAAGGTTATGTAAGTAGCATGTCACTACAGAAATTATTCTTTTTATCGTTTACCTGCTCGGGACGAGCAGGAACTAAGCTTGGGGATGCTGATACGTCTCCAACGTATCCATAATTTCTGATGTTCCATGCTTGTTTTATGACAATACTTACATGTTTTGCTTGCACTTTATAATGTTTTTATGCGTTTTCCGGAACTAACCTATTAACAAGATGCCACAGTGCCAGTTCATGTTTTCTGCTGTTTTTGGTTCCAGAAAGGCTGTTCGGGCAATATTCTCGGAATTGGACGAAATCAACGCCAAAGATCTTATTTTTCCCGGAAGGTTCCAGAACACCGAAGTAGAGTCGGAGGAGAGCCAGGGGCCACCACACATGTGGGCGGCGCGGCCCCAGGCCTGGCCGCGCCGGCCTAGTGTGGGGCCACCCTGTCAGCCCTCCTGCGCCGCCTCTTCGCCTATTTAAGCCCTTTCGACCTAAAAACGCAGTACCAATTAATGAAACTCCAGAAAGACTCCAGGGGCGCCGCCGCCATCGCAAAACTCCAATTCGGGGGACAGAAATCTCTGTTCCGGCACCCTGCCGGGACGGGGAAGTGCCCCCGGAAGCCATCTCCATCGACGCCACCGCCTCCATCATGCTCTGTGAGTAGTTCCCCCATGGACTACGGGTTCTAGCAGTAGCTAGTTGGTACTCTCTATCCCATGTACTTCAATACAATGATCTCATGAGCTGCCTTACATGATTGAGATCCATCTGATGTAATCGGTGTTGTGTTTGTTGGGATCCGATGGATGATACATTATGATTAGTCTATCTATAAAGTTTGTGAAGTTATTGTTGCTGCAATCTTGTTATGTTTAATGCTTGTCACTAGGGCCCGAGTGGCATGATCTTAGATTTGAGCTCTATACTTATTGCTTAGATTGTATCTACAAGTTGTATGCACATGTCACTGTCCGGAACCAAAGGCCCCGAAATGACAGAAATCGGGACAACCGGAGGGGATGGCGGTGATGTGAGGATCACATGTTTTCACGGAGTGTTAATGCTTTGCTCCGGTGCTCTATTAAAAGGAGTACCTTAATATCCAGTAGATTCCCTTGAGGCCCGGCTGCCACCAGCTGGTAGGACAAAAGATGTTGTGCAAGTTTCTCATTGCGAGCACGTACGACTATAATTGGAAAACATGCCTACATGATTAATGAATTGATGTTCTTTCTTAATGCTTTATCAATCCTATCAATTGCCCAACTGTAATTTGTTCACCCAACACTTGTCACTTGTTATTGGAGAGTTACCACTAGTGTAGATCGATGGGAACCCCGGTCCATCTCTCATCATCATATACTCGTTCTACATGTCATTGGAAGTAGTATCAACTGTTTTCTGGTGCCATTGCCTCTATGTTACTGTTACCGCTGCTGTGTTACTATTACTATTGCTCTCATATTACTGCTGCTTTCACATCACCCCTATTACTAGTGCTTTTCCAGGTGCAGCTGAATTGACAACTCAGTTGTTAAGGCTTATAAGTATTCTTTACCTCCCCTTGTGTCGAATCAATAAATTTGGGTTTTACTTCCCTCGAAGACTGCTGCGATCCCCTATACTTGTGGGTTATCAAGGCCCTTCAAACTTCCCTGGATGATTGTCGTTTCGTCCTTTATGTTGTTTCTGGTTCTCCCGTGCTTCTGGTGTATCTTTTGTCTTCCCATACACGCCCAGGAAACCTAGAATATTCACACAAAGATTCTTGGTCAGGTGCATCACGTCGATTGCAGAGCGGACTTCCAGGACTTTCCAATATTCTAGCTCCCAAAAAATAGATTTCTTCTTCCACATGGGCGCGTGTCCGTCATCGTCTTTCGGAACAGGTCGACTGCCTGGACCCTTTCCAAAGATAACATTTAAATCCTTGACCATGTCAAATATATCAGCACCACTACGGGGTACAGGCTTCAGACGATTGTCTGCCTCACCATCGAAATACTTGCCTTTTTTCCTTAAGGGATGCTTGCGCGGAAGGAAACGGCGATTGTACGGGTACACAACTTTTTTTGCCTTTTCCCAAATATTTACCTTCAGTCTCATCTAAACAGTGTGTGCATGCGTTGTATCCTTTGTTCGTCTGTCCTGAAATGTTACTAAGAGCAGGCCAATCATTGATGGTTACGAATAGCAACGCTCGTAGGTCAAATTCTTGCTCGGTGTGCTCATCCCACACACGTATACCTGGTTTGGCCCACAACTCCAAAAGTTCATCAACTAATGGCCTTAGGTACACATCAATGTCGTTGCCGGGTTGCTTTGGGCCTTGGATAAGCACTGGCATCATAATGAACTTCCGCTTCATGCACAACCAAGGAGGAAGGTTGTAGATGCATAAAGTCACGGGCCAAGTGCTGTGACTGCAGCTCTGCTCCCCAAAAGGATTCATGCCATCTGTACTTAGACCAAAGTATAAGTTCCTTGCCTCACCTGCAAATTCCGGGAACTCTCTCCCGATGTTCCTCCACTGCCGACCATCAGCGGGGTGCCTCAACATCGCGTCTTTCTTACGTTCTTCCATGTGCCATCGCAACAACTTGGCATGCTCTTTGTTTCTGAACAAACGTTTCAACTGTGGTATTATTGGAGCATACCACATCACCTTCGCAGGAACCCTCTTCCTGGGTGGCTCGCCCTCAACATCACCAGGGTCATCTTTTCTGATCTTATACCACAATGCACCACATATCGGACATTTATTCAAATTCTCGTACTTCTCACCGCGGTAGAGGATACAATCATTAATGCATGCATGTATCTTCTGCACATCTAATCCTAGAGGGCAGACAAGCTTCTTTGCTTCATATGTACTGACGGGCAATTCATTATTTCTTGGAAACAGCTTCTTTAATATTATCATCAATTTCTCAAATCCCGAGTCAGTCACACCGACCTCTGCCTTCCATTTCAGCAATTCCAATATGCTACCCGACTTTCTCTGCCATCTTCACAACCTGGGTACAACAATTTGTGGTGGTCCTCTAACATCTTGTCGAACTGCAACCTCTCCTTATCCGTGCCACAGTCTCTTCTTGCATCAGAAATGGCCCGACGAAGATCATCATCAACAGGATCATCTGATGCATGTTCTTCACCTCCTTCTTCTTCATTGTCGTTCATTGCGGTATCAAAGCATTCAGAGAATATAGATCGGTACTGGTCATCATTATCTTCTTCTTCTTCGCCGTCTTCCATCATAACCCCTTCTTCTCCGTGCTTGGTCCAAACATTATAGCTGGACATGAATCCAAACCGAAGCAGGTGGCTCTTAATGTCTCTTGAGCAAGAGTAATCCTTCTCGTTCTTACATTTTAGACATGGACAGCACATAAAACCTTCCTTCGACTTGTTGGCCTCGGCCACAAGCAGGAAAGAATTCACGCCCTCTCTGAAAGCGGGAGCACATCGGTTACCGTACATCCATGGATGACTCATCTGCATCATAAGTACAATTATATGTATCAGATACAATCACCTTGCTAAAATTAGTATTGTACGGACTATACATATATATACGAGAAAATAGTTGCTAACCTTTTAGGATCAAAAAGAGGAGAAATCTTATCAAATAAAACCAAGTGGCATCCCTCTCACAAGCATTCCATCAAACACCTCTTGTGCACATGTAGAAAAAATGAGCTAGCATACACCTCCACCTTCACCACCAAGGAAAAAATGAGGTGGGGGTGGCTGGCTGCTTGTCTATATATATAGGCATGGTCATTTTGTCGCGGGCCGTATTACGACCCGTGACAAAAGGGGTGCCGACCCCTTTTGTCCACCCCTTTTGTCGCGGGTCGTAATACGGCCCGCGACAAAAGGCCGCGACAAAAGCCTCTGCCGAATTCGGAGTGACGTGACCACCCCATTTGTCGCGGGTGCAGGCGCCCCCCGCGATAAATGGCTCCCACGAAAGCCCTTTTTTCCACTAGTGTAGCAAGTTTGTCGAAATATGTGGCATCATATGTATTTGTTCTTACATGCTGAAACGCATAATTCTGAGACGTTTGTTATTATATTATCGGCAGCGTACCTCCAATGGCGCAGGCCACAGGTAAGTTCTGTCCCCGTGGGCAGCTTGCCCACAAGCTAGTAGTGTGCGCCTAGGACTTCTAGGCTACTAGCGCTCTTCGCTTGGGCACGCTACCACTGTTTTTTTTTTTTTGCGTATATTAAAGACCAGAAATTACAGAAAGACACCCCACAAAGATAGAAATAACACACAGGTCCTTCTGCAACAGAGTGACGACGGCGAGGAACCAGACGCATCGACGACGCGCCGCGCGCTGCATCTTCGAAACCTTGGAACGAAGATGATCTCCTACGGACGGGAAGTTGTCGAAACTCGAACTCCAGAGAGCCTCCATCCTTCGCCAAGCCAGCACCACCGCCGGACTCCAACACCAGCAGCTCCGGTTTCTAGATCTGGATCCACCACTCCGGGATCCAGCCGGGGAACAAGCGCGCACGGCAAACACCCAAGACCGCGAGCACGGGGGAAGACGCCTGCTTGATGCCGAAGCTCCGAAGACCGCCCGCACCAGAGAGGAAGAAGACGACCCCAAAATACCGACCGCCGACGCCTCCGCCTCCAAGACGCCTCAGGCAAGCACCCTACTCAAGCCTACACTATGTACACGACGAGATCCGGGGTTCCCTCACCCTCCCGCTACCGGAGCGGCCGGTGGAGGGAAGGGGAATCAGCGAATCGGCGCCGGCGATGTGTATTGACTAGGTGTTTCCAAGAAATCGCTTCTGACACTGTAGCGGGGGAGGAGACGGGTCCAAGGTCCCTTCCTCACGTGGGCCGCAGGCACGCTACCACAGTTAGGGGCAGCATATGCTTATTAGGCCGCGCTGCTATAGTCAGATTCTACCTATATACATTTTCCTTGTAGTTTATGAATGAACCATCTGCCACAACAACCAACACATGTGTACCACAAAAAAAAACACGCCTGAAATGATGGAAGGCGTTGTAGTGCTCCGGTCCTGCTTACTCAGGTTCGTGTAACACGCCTCAAATACTACTATATGCTTTGTAAAATTAGGGAGAAACTTATATGGCCTAGTCTTTAGCATGGTAGCGGCGCCGGAGGGACGGGATGCCAAACTAAAGAGAAGAATTTCCTAAAAATGAACTTAAGAGGAGAAGGGAGAGATGGTGCGTTAAAAGGCTGGAAGGAACAAATTAAGCAATCAGATTATTGTTTCTTTTGTGAGCAATGAGATATGTAACACTAAGCATGAAATGGGGTGGAGGGGGATGGATCGTCAGCACCAGCTCATATTTTGAAGAATTATAATGATTATCCGTCTGAGCAACACATGATTTCTACATAAAAGAGAAAGAACCATGGCTAGAAGTGGACGACATTTAGACATTGCTTGCCGTACTACCTTGTAAAACAAAATTTGTTATACTTTGGTCGGGATCCTTCTCGAACAGCGTGCACAACACTATAAGTTCCGCCCACAGAGAAGCATAACCATTTCTGTGGTCTATCGATCTCAAGAAAAGGATACATGTAAAGCATCAGTATCTCAACAACCCAGCATAGCGTTTGTGCGTTTGCAAAGTAACTTTAGTTAGTAGTATCCAACTAAATTTGTTAGTACTAACTAGCCACAACAACAGCACACGATATATGGCACACCGAAACCCTGTGTCGCATGCCCTATAAATGAAGGGCGGGCCTCATCTCAGCTACTCATCTCCACCTTCACCAAAACCACACCGGCCGGAAACATGAAGACCTGCTTATTGCTTATCGCTCTCCTCGCGCTCGCGGCGAGCACCACCTCCTATGCGCAGTACCATTACGCAGAATATGGTGGCTATTCCGACCAAGCCGGTGGAGGGGGCGAATGCGAGCAGCAGCAGGTGAGGCTAAGCTCTTGCAAGGACTACGTGATGGAGCGGTGCGCCACCATGAAGGACTTCCCGGTGTCATGGCCGTCGAAATGGTGGAAGGGCGGGTGCGAGCACGAGGTCCGGGAGCAGTGTTGCGAGCAGCTAAACAAGGTGGCACAGCAGTGCCGCTGCAAGGCCATCTGGGGAGCCGTCCAGGGCGAGCTAGGTGGTTTCTTGGGCTTTCTGAGAGGTGATATAGGCAAACGTATACAGAGGGCGAAGAGCGTCCCAACCAAGTGCAACATGGGCCCCGAGTGCGACTTCCATCCTACCAGTCCTAATACTGGCTATTACTGGTGATGTAGCCCCTATGTCAGCGCGCGGCCAGGAAACTTTCACAGATACATCACCTGCCCATGTGGAAGATAAATGTGGCCACCTAGCTATGAATAAAAGCTCCTTTGTGTGATCGTGTGTTCTTCGTGATGGCTTGTGTGCATGTTTGTCCTCTTCTGAATAAAAATATGAATACATATGGGCTTGCTCATGTGTTAAACAAGAAAGAGCAGAGGAGGGAATGAATTATTACCTCAGCAGTAGAGATTTACAATCAATAATCATCATCATGTACCCAAACCTTTGCAATCCATTGAAAGCTCTTAGCGCTTCCTTGTGAGTTATTTAAATACAATCAGAAATATCAAAGTCATGTACACGGATTACGTGATTAAAGGAAAGCAAATACTGAGAACGGGTGCTCCTGCGTTTGTTGAAGAGGCACTTTTAGAGAACCGAAAGGACAAGTGGTGGCTCAAGCCTTCTCTGGGCTGGGTGAAATTCAATTTTGATGGTTCCTTTAAACTTGAGGATTGCACAGCGGGTCCTGGAATGGTGCTTCGAGATGATGATGGCCAAGTTATTTTCTCTGCTTGTTGTCAGTTGTTTAAATATATTGATCCTTTGGAAGCTAAGGCAAGACCATCCGAAGAAGGTTTAACTTTAGCTTTACAACAAAGTGAGTTACCAATTGAGGTGGAATCGGATTGCTTCTGTTATCTCAGCAATTAATGGGAAGCTCCAAGGTCGCTCGTCCCTCGCGCATTTGATCGAGGAGATTAAATTTTTATCTAATGGTGGTAGACATATTTCTTTTGTAAAAGTGGATCGCTCGCAAAATAGGGCTGGTCACTGTCTAGCAAACTTTGTGAGGACAGGATTGTGCACGGTTGTCTGGTTTGGCTCAGGGACGGAAGTTTTGTCTCTGTTTCTCGACCAAGACCTTGTTGTAAGTCCTATTGCTTAATATAAAACCACTTTTGCCTGCAAAAAAAATCATCATCACTGATACAACCTCAACAGCTTGCACAATGACAAATCTAGCTGGTCTCACAAAACAATTAAATCTAAGAACCACATGAATAGATGATCGACTATCTGAAATCTAGTTGCTCGCCCCAAATGTAGAAAGAAATGAACACAAACATGAAAGTGGAATCCCGTGAATGTCAAATTGTCCCTGGTGACTGCAGCTTTCCACTATCCTTATTACCCATCACATCACCAACGTCATCGATGTGGTGTTCCGTTGCATCGACATGAAACTTGATTCATCGTTTCAGGACAGAAGACGATTGCCATCCAGAGATGGTGCACATTAACTTCGATCACATCCACTGCATCTTAAAAATGTTCTCCATGCTCCCTCTGTCACACGCAATCTCCTTTCTGTTAAAAAAATCTCTTATGAAAATAATGTGTTCTTTGAATTTCACCCTTGGTATTTTCTTGTCAAGGATGGGGATTCAAGGGTGGTTCTTCTTAGATGTCATGGAGGTCTTTATAATCTCAATGTGTCGTCTATCAAGCAAGTTTTCAGAAGTATCAAGGTGTCACATGAGCAGTGGCACTCACACCTAGGTCATCCAGCTACCCAAATAGTTCAGCATGTTTTGCATCGCTATGAGCTTCCCTCGGTGTGAGTTAATGAAGCTGTAATTTGTGATGCTTGTCACCAAGGCAAGATTCGTCAACTGACAGTGTCTCTTTCTACTCGTGTTACTACATCACCACTTGAGATTATTTATCTCGATGCTTGGGGTCCTGTCCAAACCTCTATTAATGAACAACAATTTTATATGAGTTTTGTTGATGTTTAGTCGGTTTACATGGCTTTACCTCCTTAACATAAATGTGATGTGTTCCAAGTTTTTCTTCAATTTCAACAACATGTTGAACATCTCTTTAGTAGAAAGATTATCCATGTTCAAGCTGTCCGGGGTGGTGAGTATCATAGACTCAACAAATCCTTTTCTGATATTGGACACAAACAAAATGGTACTGATGAGCATAAACATCGCCACATCGTTGAAACGGGGTTACCGCTTTTAACACATGCCTCAGTCCCCTTTCATTTTTGGAGTAATATCTTCATTGCCACGTGATTTCTTATTAATCGACTACCTAGTCGTGTCATCTCGATGCAAACTCCCATTGAATGTCTCATAGGTAAACTTCCTGATTATATATTATTTAAGTTTTTAGTTGTGCGTGTTGGCCTCACCTCCGTCCATATATTAAACAAAAAATTGACATGACACACATTCTAAATAGTCTGTGTTTCTTGGCTACAGCTTACTTCACGGAAACAACATCAATAAATTTGTCATTTGTTGATGTTGCATATACTCCGTCTCTTCTTGCTAATCATCATGCAGGTGTGGGCATAGGTGCTCATATACTCGCGTGGTAAATCTACACTCTGTCGCGCGGTCCGTCTCCCCCGTCGCCTGCTGCCAGTACAATTACAACTTTTTTTTTTAGGGAATGGTACAATTACAACTTTTTTGTCTCAAAAAAAGTTAGACAAAAAAAAGTTGTAATTGTACCGTTCCCTCAAAAAAAAAGTTCTTCTGCGGTACAATTACAACTGGGTTGGCCTCCCAGGCTGGGCCGTCCCGGGCACTACTGCATCACCAACCCAACCGGCCAGTTCTTCTGGGCCGTCCTTGTCTGATACTGCTACTGGGCCAAAATCCTCTTTTCCTCCACCGCATCCTCGAGTTACGACGTATGGTTGCAGCGCAGCATATCCCATCCGAAGCAGCGACAAGATGGAACTGTAGCGTGGCTGCGTGGAGTACTGGAGTATCACACGCATGGGTCATGCATGCAGCTGACCTAGCTCATTCTGAACCCCGTGATCGCCGTGATTCCATGACATCTCCTCAATGGCATGAGGCCACACGGAGGCAGAATTCATCGCTCTACAAAATAAAAAGTCCTACTAGCTAGCATCAAGTCCATCCTATTCCCGGTGTGAATGTGACACGTGCATTTTACATCTTCAATATAGTAATTTATATGGTTAGTTTTGAATGATATTTGCAACTTATTTGGACAAAAATTGAATTCGGCAAATTCTAAACAGAAACGGGACTTTTTTCAGGTTTTAGATTTTGATGAAAAAATAAAAAAAATTACCCCCGACGCACCACCATATTGGTGCGCCGGCGATAACCTAGGCTATATATGCCCAAACCAGCCGACGCACCTTCTCTCTCTTACATTTCCCCTATCTTCTCTTACACTTCTCCTCCTCCTCCTCCTTCTCTCTTCCTTCCTCCGGCCACCTTTTCTTCTCCTCCATTTTTCCTCATCTTCTACCTTCTTCCCCTCTAATCCATCCCTTCGGCGAGCATCTCCTCAAGCTACTCACCGGAGCACCTCCTCAATTATCTCACCGGCGAGCACCTCCTTTCACCCCGGCGACCACCTCCTCCCACACCGGCGACCACCTCCTCTCTGTAAGCAGATGACAACGGTGGCGGCGACACATCACCCAGGGCACGACCTAGAGCTTGACCAACGACCTAGAACCCAATCGACCTAGATCAAGATCTAGATCTGCTTTTTTTAATCCTTGAAATCATACCGCGGCGCACCAGGCTGATGCGCCGGAGATAAATCGAGTTACCGCCGGCGCACCAGATGGTGCGCCGGTGATAAGTGATGACCCACAAGTATAGGGGATCGCAACAGTCTTCGAGGGAAATAAAACCCAATTTATTGATTCAACACAAGGGGAGCCAAAAAATATTTGTAAGTCTTAACAGCGGAGTTGTCAATTCAGCTGCACCTGGAAACAGACTTGCTCGCAAGAGTTTATCAGTAGCAACAGTTTTATAGCAGTAGCAGTAGTGAAATATCAGCAGCAGTGTAACAAAGACAGCAGTAGTGATTATAGTAAACAGCAGGATTAAAATATTGTAGGCACAGGGATGAATGAACGGCCGCTGCATGGATGAGAGAAACCATGTAACAATCAAAGTAGGGCATTTGCAGATAGTAATAAAACAGTATCCAAATACTAAACAATCCATAGGCATGCGTTCCATATTTAGTCGTACGTGCTCGCAATGAGAAACTTGCACAACATCTTTTGTCCTACCAGCCGGTGGCAGCCGGGTCTCTAGGGAATCTACTGGAAATTAAGGTACTCCTTTTAATAAAGCACCGGAGCAAAGCATTAACACTCCGTGAACACATGTGATCCTCACATCACCGCCTTCCCCTCCGGTTGTCCCAATTTCTGTCACTTTGGGGCCTCGGGTTCCGGACAGCAATATGTGTATACAACTTGCAGGTAAGATCATAAAACAATGAATATCATCATGAAACTATAACATGTTCAGATCTGAGATCATGGCACTCGGGCCCTAGTGACAAGCATTAAGCATAACAAGTTGCAACAATATCATAAAGTACCAATTATGGACACTAGGCATTATGCCCTAACAATCTTATGCTAATACATGACCAATCTCATCCAATCACTACCATCCCCTTCAGCCTACAGCGGGGGAATTACTCACACATGGATGGGGGAAACATGGCTGGTCGATGGAGAGGCGTCGGTGGTGATGATGGCGATGATCTCCTCCAATTCCTCGTCCCGGCGGAGTGCCAGAACGGAGTTTCTGGTCCCGAGACGGAGTTTCGCGATGGCGGCGGTGTTCTGGATGGCTTCTGGCGATTTCGTCTAACCCCCATGCGTTTTTAGGTCGAAACCCTTAAGTAGTCCAGAGGGGGGCACCTGGGGCTGCCCGAGGCGTCGCCACCATAGGGCGGCGCGGCCCAGGGGCCCACCGTGCCGCCTTGTGGGGTGGCCGCCTCGTGGCCCCCCTCCTTCTGGTCTTCTGGCTCCGTTATTCTTCTGTGAAAATAGGCCCATTGGAATTAATCCCGGGGATTTTCCTGAAAGTTGAGTTTCTGCACAAAAACGAGACGCCAGGGCAATTCTGCTGAAAACAGCGTTAGTCCGTGTTAGTTGTATCCAAAATACACAAATTAGAGGCAAAACAATAGCAAAAGTGTTCGGGAAAGTAGATACGTTTTGGACGTATCAACTCCCCCCAAGCTTAGCTTATTGCTTGTCCTCAAGCAATTCAGTTAACAACTGAGTGCGATAAAAGAACTTTCACGAACACATTTGTTCATATGATGTAAATATTCTCATGATATGGACAAGTACTTAAGCAATTCATAATAAGATAAATGCAAATAAAATCATCTAATAGCTATGTCAATCATGGAAAAGGTACCAACAAATTAATAATAAGCATCATGAATCATGTCTATCAGCAGGATTGCAATGTTCATAAAAAGACATGATAAAGTGGTATTTCGCTTTCCCGTATTTGTACAGCAAAACATAAATGCCCAGGCACCTTTGAAGTTCATGGAAAGACTGGAAGTAGAGATTATCAAAGATAAAAGCATCAAAGTTATACCACAGTTAATCACATTTTGGGACAAGCATATTATACTAAGAATGAAAGTTGTGCTCTCAAGAAAGTGCTCAAAGAAAGGATGGTGACTCAACATAAAAGTAAAAGATTGACCCTACGCAGAGGGAAGCAGGGATTAACATGCGCTAGAGCTTTTCATTTTTAAAACAGAAGAAAAATTATTTTGAGAGGTGTTTGTTGTTGTCAACGAATGATAGTGTGCACTCAAACTACCTCGTCAACCAGACTTTCAAGAGCGGCTCCCATGAAGGACGTTATCTCTACCAGCAAGGTAGATCATCCCTCTTCTCTTTTGTTTACACACGTACTTTAGTTTTATTATGGATGACACTCCCTCCAACCTTTGCTTACACAAGCCATGGCTAACCGAATCCTCGGGTTTCTTCCAACATTCTCATACCATTGAGGAGTGTCTATTTGGAAATTAAGTTGCTTACTGATAAATCAGGGCAAAACATGTGAAGAGAATTATTGATGAGAGTTAATTAATTGGGGCTGGGAATCCCGTTGTCAGCTCTTTTTGCAAAATTATTGGATAAGCGGATGTGCCACTAGTCCATTGATGAAAGTCCGTCAAGAGTAAATGACAAGGTTGAAAGACAAACACCACATACTTCCTCATGAGCTATAAAACATCGACACAAATTGAGAAGTATTTTGAAGGTTTAAATGTAGCGCATGAGAATTTACTTGGAATGGTTTGAAATGCCATGCATAGGTATTTATGGTGGACACTTTGGAATAACTTACTTTTCAGGGGTTTGGAAGCACGAGCAGCGTTCCCGCTCAGTACAAGTGAAGGCTAGCAATAGACTGAGAAGCGACAATCAAGAGAGCAGTAACTATCATAATCATGTTTGCGGCAAAATAAATTAATGGAGGCATAAAAGTGATACAAGAACTCTGAGGCAAAGTAAATCATCGAGGCTTAATTGACTTTTGTTCAGTCATATGCATGCGTGAGCATGTGCCAAGTCGATTCAAGTGAATTATTCAGAGGAGGATACCACAATGTCATACCTATTTATGAATAAAACAATGCAAGCAAACATCTATGACATGCTACTCATATTAATAAACTGGAGCTAGACATGAGAGATCATGAACTACTAGACTTTCTTAAATGACATATACCTCACATGAACCAACTAAGCATGCTCACATGGATTAGTATATGTACAAAAATGAAAACAAATAGAGTTCATACTAGCCTCTCACAACAGTCGAGTTGTCGTAGATCGTCATTATTGCCTTTCACTTGTGTAGCTTGAATAATATGGAATGAAAACCAAGCTCCAGCCACCGGAGACCTCTGAACTCCATAATAAACTTTACAAAACCAAAGAAGAACAACAAATATTTTTTGTTTCTTCGAATTGGAAACAAGAACAAAAGTATGCAGTTTTATGCGAAAATCGACTACATATTACTTGATCTATATGGGCTCATAGGTATGCAGTTTGATGCAATAATGATGGTTGGAAGGGATGAAATATCAGAAACTGTCTTCCAATACTTTGAGTTGCATTAAAGGGTTTTTGTCGGGGAACAATGAACTAACTACTATGGCGGGACATGTATGTCTTAATGATTTCTATACTTTCTCATGAAAATAGCTCTAGGACACATCATAAGTGGTGTATTTTCTCATATCTATGGCTGCACCTAATTTTGAGCTCCACCCTAAAGGAATGAAACTTGACAAGATATTCACATGTTTTGTAAAAATATAAATGCTAAATAAATTCATGACACCCTTGTGTCACATATAATTTCGCAAACAAAAAATTGAGATTGTTCCCTTTCTGCATAGAGGATTAGGCTTTCTCTCATTGGGTGCTATGCGAGAAAGCCTAATCCTCTATGCAGAAAGGGAACAATACTTGAGACGCCAAGTTTTTGCCCATGATACCTTGAGAATTATTTCGAGCCCATATTACTTTATACGAGTACAATACTTGATCATCTTGCGTTCCCAGGAGGATCCCATTTTTTCTTCAATATTTCAAATTGCCACGAATTTTGGGGTTTATGAGGTGCATAGCACCCATGTGCAAAAAATTGGGGTCCCAAGCAAAAAAGACAAGTTTATGAAGAATATAGTGTGAATAGTACATGGACATGGGGTTTGTTCGATTTTGTCATTTTTACACCATCGTACAATGATAGTAATTTCCTCGAGAATTTTTTTTATACAAGTACAATACTTAATCATCTTCCGTTAAAAAAAACAGATTTTGTAACCTTTATTAAAATTATCATGATTTTTTTTGGATGTATATGGTGCTTGGCACCCACGAGCATTGATGTATTTTCCCATTTACTTGTTGCTATTTACTTTTAGTACTTTATTTTATTGCAAACTACAAACCCAAAACTCCAAAACCACTTCACCTTTTTATTGTTTTACTTATAAAACTTATTATCCAAAATCTTCAGCTCTTCGTGGGTTCGATAATATTTTTTATTAAAAAATACTACAACTGACCGCCTGTAATTGGGAGCTATCAAACACCTCCTTCTCCGTAAAGTCGTTAATCAAAATATTCTTTTCATCCTCCAATAACTTTGGAATATCTCCATTATAATCCTCAATTATCAAGAAATTATTTGGCGCCGATGCTCCAAATTGTTTCTTGTAAACTTAGGTAATGAAAACTTTTAAGCTAGCCTCTCCAACTATAGTTCCCTCATCATGTTCTAATTGAAAAATATTTTTCTTTTTATGTTTGCCATCCTCGACAAGGTGAACATATTTTGTATTATTCCCTCCCTCCAGCATATGCTTTACTTTAGCGCGCTGACTCCACATAGTCAACTCCTCACGCCTCAGCTTGGCCAAACAATCATCAGCGTTTCTCTTTACAACCCTTTCGGCTTTAGATAGAGGAATACTTTCAGCTCTGATGTCGAGTTCATCAATCGAAAGGAGCAACCTCTCCTTTTTCTTTTGATAAAATCCACTTTTTAAACAGAAGGCTCGATGAGCCCGACTTTGAATTAACAAAGCCATCAACCGGCCAGGCGTACAACGATACAACGAACAACCAAAGGAAAGAAAAAGAAACAAAACTGGGGTTGCCAGCTAACGATACAAGCCCAAGCGATGCAAAGCTATAGCCTAAACTAAGATACATGGGCGCCCGAGACTACAGCTAAACATCGGCAGCTCGGCTGGAACTTCAAGCAACGAGCCGCCACTCCGTGGAGCCGCACCAGACTGGATTGGCGCAAGGCCGACATGCCGAGGACCACCCACACCGAGGGAGCTGGCTAATGGCGCAAGTGAGCATACGAGCCTCCAGAGTTCAAAGGGGGAAAGAACTTCACGACAACGCCTCCAGGAAGGGGAACGGCGCTCACGAGCGTCGCCGTTGTCGGCACAGGGGAGCCGTGCAATGCTTTCGCGGAAGTCTTAACCCCACCCCAAGGAAAGCCAAAGGCTTTGCACCTGCCATCAGGACAGCCACCGGCTGTTTAGAACCACCGTTGTCCCCCGGTGCCACGACACACTCTCCGACAGCCACCCTAGGCACGAGAGAGGCCGCGCAAACCGGAGGAACACCGTCTATATGAAGCTAGTGACAGCAAGACGCAGGGCATCGACTAGAGGTATTCCGAGGAGGACCTCGGAGAGAACGCAGGTCAGCAAGGTCGTAGACAGAGCCCCAGGGGAGGCAACCAGAGGCAGGACGTGTGTCATGGCCACCCTCCAACAAGGTGAACGACATCCAAAGACGTCGCCGTGGCCGGCAATGGCCGTAGCCTTGCGGTGCTTTCGCGGACACACCGTCGCGCACGCTAGCGTCCCTGCAGGCCAAACCTCGCGGGCCAACCAGTCCTTCAGGCGCAACTCCGGGACGCGTCGTCCCCACGAGCGTCACAACTGGCCGGGGAATCAAGCAACTTGTGGCGACGAGACATGCCGCCACTCCGATGAAGCGCCACCCACACAGCCATCGAACCCAGATTCTGTCAAGCGGAGCAAACCCGAGAGAATCGTGCAAGCTGTCCCTGCCCCTGCCAAAGGACAACTGCAGCTAGATAGGGCTTCGGACCGCGCCGGTCACCGAGGTAGCCCCAGCGCCGGCCACCAGCACAGCTAGCCAGGGAGGAGGCCACACCCAGCAGCTCCAGCCGCATCTGGCCCTCCAACCCGCGAAGGCCCAGATGGGGCCCAGACCTAGGCCCGCCGGCCCAGATCTGGGCCCGCCGCCGCCACCCCTGGCCACGGCCGCCCCGGCGTCAAGGGCGCGCCAGCACCGGTGTCTGGGCTGCCGTGCTGCGCCGCCACCACGCCAGGATCCGGAGGCACACCCGCGCCGGCCGGAGGAGGAGGGGCGCCGACGCCGTTGCAGGCCGCCCCGCGAGGCCTGCAGCAGCTCGCGCAGAGAAGAACCACCGCCGCCGGCACCGCGGGGCTTTGCCCGGCGGCTCGCGCCGGCGGCGGCAGCGGGGAGGGGCGGGGGAGGAGGGCTGAGGCGGGGAGGAGGAGGGGTCGCCCCTGTCGCCGCGGGGGCGACGCGGAGCGACTACGGGTGGAAAGCTCAAGATAAAATCCACTCCATCTTTTTGCCCATCCACGAAGATATTGCATAAGATGTCTAATCTTATTCTGCCATGTCTCGACGGGTGAGCTTCCTACATGAATTGATTCCCATTCTCTATTAATCATATCATTGAACCCATCTCAGCGCAACCAAGACAGTTCAAAAGAGAAAATTCATATAACTTGTAATTTAAACATCGAGACTAGCTTGGTCAGTTCATTTATCAGTGTTTTGAGGAATGCAGGGACCGTAATGCAGACTCTTCTATCTATCTATGTTCACGTGTTGTGTGCGGATAAATAGCCATGCTCAGAGGTACTTCCTCAAGGTCGTCCAGAAGCTCGGCCTAGCCGCCGGACTCCTGCAGCAGTGCCCAAGCCGTGCCGCGGACGTCATCACAGAGCTCGCTGGTCGGAATTGGCAGGGCACTCGCAGCACTAGCCAGCCAGCGTCGTTCATAGTACCATCAGCTGGACCTCTCGGTGAGTCCTTCCTGAGTTTAGTGGCTAGTGACGCTGCCTTCCGATTATCCCCAATTGCCACGTATTCTGAATTTCTCAACAATCAGCAACTTAATTTTCGTATCAACTTCATTTGGGCTTGTAGTGTAACGTGACACTATGCTCTGAATGTTCTTCAGACAGGAAGAACCCAAAATTGTCAGGCGCGCACTTCTTCAACCTTTTATTGATAAAGGATGATTTATTACTTTGGGAAGCAATTATATTCAGCCTCTGCATAATCAGGATGCACACAGCCGTTTAAGTGTCTGAAGTCAAAAAATATAAAAAAAACTAGCGAAATACATATCGAACATATAACGCCTAAGGTGAGGGTGGGGCTTCAATCCGTAGATTATGCTGTCACTCATGTAGGGAGAAAGTATCCCTCGCCGTAGCCTCCAACCGTGTACAGACCTCCGTAAATAGGTCTTGGTTCTCCACTCGCTGAAGAGGTAACCACGAACGGAGAATACATGTACATCTGTAGATGACCTGCAACAAAGAACAATTTTTATCGTTAAAAATCTTGTCATTTCTACTTAGCCAAAGCGCCCAGATAACTGTTAGCGCCTCCACCCTAAGAAGTAACTTGAACCTTGAATCAATACCGTGGAGCCAATTGTCAAAGATATTGGCCACACTAGTCGGGGGATACAGGGTAGACGCTACTTGGATGACTAATCATATAGATCTCGCAAATTGGCACTGGAAAAATAGGTGTTTAATGGTTTCATCATGGTGACAGAAAACACACCGTGTACTTCCGTGCCAATTCTGCTTAACAAGATTGTCTTTGGTAAGAATAACTCGTCGACGAAGATACCATCCAAAAAATTTAATTTTTAATAGTATATTCATCTTCCAAATTTTCTTATTATTATCAACTAGTATATCAGAATGAAGGTCATATTGTATAAAGATTTGACCGAAAAAGTGCCATCTACATGAAGATTCCATTTAAATTCGTCTGGTTCAGGCGATAGGTGAATATCTCCCAGCCAAAATTAGAGCATTCCATGCATGTAGCTTTTGTCCAAGCAAAACCCGTCTGAACGTCACATTCGGGGATGAGGTGACCATTACTGTGGCAATGGTATCACCTTTGCGACGAACAATACTATACAAAGCAGGATATTGTTCACTTAAGGGAGCATTGTCTAACCAAACATCTTCCTAAAACCGTATTTGTGCTCCATGCTTAATCGAGAAAGTACCATGGCAAAAAAAGACATTTTTTGTCGCCATGAGACCAGCCCAGAAGTGAGAATCCCCAGGTTTCCAAACCACTTGGGATAGCGTCTTCGTGCCAATATACTTTCTCCGTAGAATAGTTTGCCAAATCCCATCCTCGGTAAGAAGCTTAAAAAGCCATTTACCTAGCAGAGTTGAATTCTTGACCTCCAGGTCATGAACTCCAAGCCCGCCTTGATCTTTGAGACTACAAACTATACTCTATTTAACTAGTCGATATTTCTTTTTTCTCTCTATCCCCTTGCCAAAAGAATCTGGTTCGATACTAATCAAGTTTATGCATAATTCTTTTCGGTAGCAAAAAAAATGATGACATATACAGTACCATATTTGTCAGTACCGAATTAATGAGTACCAATCTTCCGCCAGGGACAACAATTTACCCTTCCAACTACTAAGGTGTTTTTGTAATCTTTCTTCCACAATTTTTTCGTTCAGCAATTGTAAGTCTCCGATAATGAATCGGAGTACCCAAATAGCGAATAGGAAATTGGCCTTGCCCACGACCAAACAACTCTGTATATAAGTCATATCATTTTGGGCGCACCTCCTCAACCTGGATGAACCATGGAGGTGTTAAGGCAAGATAAGATACCGGTTTTTCTTTTATGATTTGATCTCTGGAGTTTGGAGAAGGTGCTCTCACTGATGCAAGCAACATCAGTTGTCTTGGTAAATGGAATCCAGAACTTTGATATTGGAAAGTTCGGTAGATCTGTCATTTACTCAAACAATTTGGATATTAGAACTTTCTCTTCAAGGCCCGTGTCAATATCATACAGTTAAATAAATGCTCGGTGAAGGTATCCAAGATGCACTGGTTGTGTACTACTAATTCATTTTCACACTTGTTCTTTTGTTTTCTTTTCCTCTCTTTCTTGAATGAATCATCTGCAATGTGCCCTCTATTCAAATCCCACCTCGCAATCGTTCAGCTCTGAGGTTGGATGCCGCCCACACGTCTGGTTGTAGTCAGCATATACATGATTTTATATCTCCTAGGACTTTTGTGCACGCTTGTGGAATGCTTCACTGAGTGATTGAGCCGACATACCGAGAAGGCCAAATTCATTCATTTTAATACCATTAACCTTTTCATTCATTTCCGGATGATGGGTAAGTTTTATCCATTTTTTTGTTTCCTGAATCTCCCGTCTTGTTGTATATAATTTGTTCTGTTGTAGAGATTTATAAGAAAAGCTGATTTAAGCTTTGTTGCATATTGAAAATAATATGTTATCTTGGGAGTAAATTTGTACTGTATTAAATTTCATAAAATGGATTTTTTATTCATGCTATTCACCAAACTTAGCACATGAGACATTATAAAATAAACCGCATACCTGTACCATCTTGTGCTATTTTCTCTGCATCATCGAGTGTGGATTTTGTACACGCAGGAATGGGTGAGGAAGTAATCTGTACCGTACAGAATATGAGGTTGCTTTGAGATCCGGAGAAAAGAAAAGGAGGAGGAATTCAGTTGCGTCATGCGTGCACTTCTTCAGTGCTGTCTTTTCCCGGCCTTTGCTCCGCCCGACACGGAGATTCCTTCCCAGACCAGACCAGACAAAGGGAGCGACTGCCGCGGTCACCGCTGCCCATCTCCCCTCAAAATTCCTCACTTCAAAGTCCTCCGTCGCCGCCGCCGGCGCGCCTGCTCCGTCTCCCGTCCTCTCCGATTTGCGGCCCCTTAATCTGGCCGACGCGGCTGGTCCGCCGGCGTGGCTGCTCCGTCTCCCGTCCTCTCCGCCGGCGTGGCTGCTGGTGGTGCGACCACCGTGACACGAAGGGTGCTGTTCGAGGAGGCCCGCGGCGACCCGTCGAGAGTGGACTTCCACACCGTCGTCGTCGGCCGGCGTGCACGGAGGTCAGCGACGAGGAGGCGCTGGCGTGCAGGCACTGCAGGACAATCTCGAGGGCAAGTGCGGCGCGTACGAGGGCGGGTGCGAGTCCATGGCGGCACTGGCGGCGTTCGAGCGCGGCCTGCGTCGGCAAGGAGTCGCGCACGGTGTGGTACACCGAGGACTTCCGCGCCGCCGCCTCCAGTCCACCACGCCGGCCCGTCCCATCGGAGGCCAGCGCCGTCCTGGAGCTCGTGCATGGAGGTGGCCGTCCTAGAGCTTGCATTTACCCGCGTCGCTGTCGGTATGGGTGCCCGTGCTCGCTCGCTTCGCTAGGTTGTCATCGACGCGCTAGTTCAGCGGAGAGGTGCGAGACTGCGAGGGCGATGCGGCGACGAGCAGGCAACTGGCGGGTATCAGCTACATTGGCTACGACAGGCTAGGGCGCAACGTGGTGTCCCGCGGCGCGTTCTGCTGCGGCCCAAAGACGTAGACGCGGAAGCGCGGCGACGCGGACGTGGAGCAGCTCCTCGTCGCAGGTGACAGACACCGTCGGCTCCAGTCCGTGGACACCATTGCTGCCGAAACTGCTGCTGACGCTTCTTGAAGATGCGGTCGCCGAAGCTGCAGAGCATCTTGAAGTGGATGCTCCCGCCACCACCACCGCCTCCAGTGCTGTTGACGCTTCTCGAGGAAAGGTGCACGTCGTTGTCGGACTCTGCGGCCACCACCGGCATCATGTGTCCCATCTCTGGCAGGAGCCAGCTGCGTACGTATATACGCGCCGCTAAGGAGGCCGCAGCACAGGGCGACGGCGCCGTGGCGGCAGCCGGCAGCTCGCCACATTGTTCGCCAGCGATTTGATCGAGGGCGATGCGGTGAACTGATGTTTTCTCTTCTACTAGAGCTCGTCCAGTCGCTTGCTCTTATTTAGTTGTTTGTGAGAGGCCTAGCAAGCACAACTCAAGTGAGCAGCGCGTTGACGCCGAACGTCACGCCGCACATCTTCAGCGTCTCCGCGTCCATGTTGTTCGCCAGCGCCAGCGAGAGCGAGCTCGTCCGGGGGATGGCGTCGTCAGTCGTCACCGGCGCGCTCGTGCAGGTGGACGACCTGGCCTCTCCCAGTGGAATACGCCGGAGACCACGGCTGGAGTCGGTGAGCCGATGGGGAGCTCATCATTCGGGGAAAGAGAGTCCAATGCACGACAGAGAGCTGCTCTCGATCTGGTTGCGGCGGAGCCGGACTGCGATAGCACCTACCGTCGACGCCATAGCAGAGGATGCGCATGTCGACCGGGATCAGGCGGCGGGGCGAGCAGCCGGCGAGCTTGTGCGAGAGTGCCCGGCGGTGGCCGGGTAGAGAGCATGAGGCAGAGGGGCCGGCAGCAGCGAGCTTGAGGCGTGGCCGCCGACCACCACCACAAGCAGCTCGTCGCCGCCCCACCACCACCAGTTGCTCCGCTCCCTTCGTAGGAATGATTGGACCGAGTTTGTCGTTAGCTGGAGCATTGGTCTGATGGACGTGCGTGATTGATGGCTTTAGGCTTGTTCTCGCGGGGCCTACCTGGAGATAGAAAACAGTAATGCTACACCTACGGAATCATCTTACGGAATTATCTTACGGGTATTACGTGGCTCAACACGATTGGATACCCTGTAGCAGTTGTCCCGAGACTTTCTCATCCAGATTCACGATTGATAGCCACGTTATCCCGTAAGTTTAGTCCGTAACCAATCTGCCCGTAACTCTAGCATTTCCGGATAGAAAATGTTTCTCCTGTCGCTCTTTTCTCCGAATCTTAAAGCAGCACTAGCATATCAACGGTACAGATAGCACTCACACCCATCCTTGCGTGTACATATGTATTTCCGTAAATACAACCTGGGTGCTCTTGTGATATACAGTAGTATCCTGTTTACGTCAAGAATATCTGCAACATTTATTGCTTGTGAATTACCTTAGGTACATTCTCAGGTCTATCTTATTTGCGTCTATATATTTGAAAAGTTTAGATTTAGAAAATATTTAAATTTGAAAAAAATGTTCAAAGCAAAAAAAATGTTCAAACTCAAAACATGTTGAGATTTGAAAACTGTTCCAATTCTGAAAATGTTAATTTAGATTTCGACAAAGAAGGACTTTTTTTCTAGAAAAAATGTCCATATTAAAAACTGTTCGATTTTTCAAAAAACTTTTTTGTTCAAAATTGTCAAGATCTGGAAATTTTAGGTTTTAGAATATTAGGTTTGTAAGAAATATTTTTATTTAGGAAAATACATAAACACCTAGGATATATGTGCGATGTGCGTTAAGGGCGGTAAATCCAATACAACGACCAAACGGTGCATAGAAATCACCACACACCCGCTTGCAGGTGTGAGCCTAACCTAGGTACATTTTTCTTTTGTGTTTTATTCTCTTTTTTGTTTACTGTTTCCTTATTTTTATTTTTAGGTTTAACAAAAAGCTTAAAAAAACGTTAGGATTCGAGAAATATTCAAAATTGGAAAATTTCCAAAACTGAAAAATATTCATATTTCAAGAGATGTTCAAATTAAGAAAAAAAATTGGAAATAAAAAACAAGATTTTGAATTTTAGAAATCCCCAAAAAATAGAAAAGAAACAGTGGGAAAAAGAAAACCCCAGAAAATAGAAGAAAAAAAAATGACGCTAGGCTAGTCCGCCACACAGCCTGGGGTGTACCTGGTCCGTGCCAACCAGGTCGGTGTAAAGAAGCTCACGTACATGACGCCCACGTTGGCATATAGAGGCCCCACTAGACAAGACCAAAATCGAGGGGGAAAACTCGAGGGAATCACTATTTCACATTCATTTTCAAAAACCATGTAACATGCCAACTTTTGTTAATGAAACTGAGATGAATCCCCTTTTATCAAAAAAAAAAAAAAGGAAAAAAAAATACAGATTTGTTTCAGACCGGGGCGCCCCAAAAAAAGGTTGAAATAGTGGGAGCAGCCCTAGCCAAAAAAGGTTGCGTAGTGCGGTCCGAAATATGGGCAAAACCGTCATCACTCCGACTCGTCAAACAAATCCCCCATTCGCACTCCACGCACGCACGTTGCCTTGCTTCCCGTCTCTCCTTCTCCCACAAGTTTCACATTTTCCCCCATCCCCGTCCCGTTGCAGCATCACCGTCTCCGCTGCCGATCGCCGGCGTCCGTCCAATCCAGCCCGGGATCGGATCCAGTGGATCGACCTCAGAGCAAGCATCAAGTTCGCTGGCCGGCCGACCGGACAAGGAGAAGAAGAAGAAGGGGGTCATCGGAGGGGAGGATGGGGCGTCTGTTCTTGATGAGCCTTGCGCCGACGGGGACAATCTACTCCTGCAAGCACTGCGACACCCCCCTCGCCTACGCACACCAAATCCTTTCCAGGGTCTCCCCTTATTTCCATCGCCATTTTTATTTTATTTATTTATTTATTTATTTGTTGTCCTGATAATTTGACTACAGACTCTTGTCTCTTGTTGTTACTTTCAGTTGTTCCGCTGCAAGCACGGCAAGGCCTACCTCTTCGACAAGGTGTAAGTACACTGCCCTCCATCATCATCATCATGATAGGGAATCTTGCTCAGTTTCTTGCTCTGTTTTCTTCTCCCCTGTTTTACTGTACCTATGCATGATAATGTCTCCAGTGTGAATGTGAATGTCGGGGAGAAGGACGACCGGATGATGACCACGGGCCTGCACACCGTCCGCGACATCTTCTGCGTCGCCTGCGGGTCCATCCTCGGGTGGAAATACGTAACAACCGCTTTGATTCCGCTCTGCTTTTCGTCCAATCTCCATCCTTAATTTGATTGTCTAAGTATGCTTACTTTGTACATGTTTACATAATTAGGTCTCTGCATTTGAGAAGGAGCAGAGGTACAAGGAGGGCAAGTTCATCCTCGAGAGGTCCAAACCTTCCTACATGCCTCCCTGCTCTGCTCTGCTCTCCTCTCCTCTCATTGCTTGCTCAATTTGCTTCCACATGAAACAACTAGCTACGTACAGTCTTCATTTTTTCCGACACCATCTTTAATCACTTGTGCTGACAAACTGAACATGCTACTGCTGCCGGTCATGTACTTTCACGCTAACCCTGTTAAGTATACCCTACTAACTGCACTAACAAACACTCAAGTAAAATGTTAAACACGATATTCCTTGAGAATCAAATTGAAGAACTGCCGGAGTTTGGAACCTAGCTAGATTTGCCACGGAATGCACGCGCCAGATTCTGAAATCAATCATCTTCTTCTCTGGTTGATGCGCAGGTTCAAGATAAACTCTGGCGTCCCTCCCGGCCGTGTCCAGCTGTGGGCCGAGCATGACGGCCGCAGAAGCTCTAGCGAGGACGATGATCAGGGCGCCGCGTGACACTCAGTTTGCAACGCAAGACCAATTGATTTCCTCGTATGACAGACATGACTGTACATTGTTAGTGTTAGCTAGGGTCGTTCCCCTCGCACTGCAAATTGCTTCTTTGCAGTTCCAACATTATCCCATTCATATCGAATCGTAGCTTCTGCTAGCTAGATAAAGAACCCTATCGTTATAACCATATGAATCAACCTAGTTGTCCTTCTTGTACATATGTGAATGTGTGTCCACTCAATAAAATGTTTATCGGTTCCTGCCATTGAGCTGCTTTGCAGTTTGTTGCCGATTTGTTTGTTGGTCTAGCTATATCCATGAAACTAGATTACTCAATTGGATCTTTGGGAGAGGAGGATGCATCATCTGTTGTTAGTTTCATGCTTGCTATTTGCATCTACAACCATTGATCAGGTATCTTGCTGAGCAGTGAGCACGTTACCATTTTTCCTGTCTGCACCAGAATCAGTGAATTCAAATGAGCTCAGCAAGATCATGTAAACATCTATTCCACGGCATCATCTGTGGTCGTTTGCAAAACATGGCGACGCTTGGTGTTTCATGATTCCTTATGGACTTATGGCTATGGCCCCGCCTTGCTGTTGGGGCGAAGAACAAAGATGTAGGCAAGAGCATGTCTAACAGGCCCCTTATTTCTCTGTCCCGCATTACGTGAGTTTTTCGCCCCGTATCAAAAAAATGCGTCTAGCTGAACCATTCCGTCTAGCAGACCCCGTATTTCGCTCCGTATTTTTTAAAATTAAAACCCCGAGAAAATTAAAACCATAGTTCATCTTCATTGATCATACGCTGGATCATACATACATAGCGGATTCTACACTGCGATCCTATCTAATCGTCGAGGATGACGAATGGCACGAACGCCCCCTGGCGGCAGCCTCCTGCGCCTCGAATTCTGCCACGGCGGCGATGGCCGCCGCCTCCTCCTCTACCTCCGCCCGAGCCTTCTCGGCGGCCTCCGCCTCGGATGCGGCCACCGCCTGCAGGAACGCCGCCTCCACCTTTGCCTCCTCCGCTTCCTCCTCGCCGGCACGAGGATCGCCTCCGCTTCCTCCGCTGCTGGTGCTGCCGATGCGCGCCGCCCATGCCGCCTTCGAAGCGCGGTCTCTCTCCCACTCGGTGCGCCACCTCTCGAAGTCCGCGCCGCTCATCGGCTTGAGCGGCGGGTCTTGTTGGTACCACCGCCCACCCGCGGCGAACTCACGGAGCGACGGCGGCATGTAAAGCGCGCCGGCGTACCGGCACGCCGCACGGTGACTCCCCGCGGCGGAGCGCTTGCATTGGCGCCGCCACGCCTCCTCGACGGTGTCCGGCGAGCGGGATCGCTTCGATCCGCTCGCCGTACACGCGCGGCGGCTTCGGCGACCGGACATGGCGTGCTGCGGCTTGAATGCGGACGCGAGAGGTGGGGGATTGCTTGCCGGAGCAGGATGGAGGAGGCGGCGGCGCACGGCGGAGCTAGGGTTGCGAGTGAGGGGTTAACCCCTCACTCGCACCTTCGCCCGGTATAAGTAGGGGGCGGCGGTGCGGATTTCCTGGGCCCCGTATTCCACCGAAACAGGCCGACCCGAATACGGGACCTGCTAGACGGCCCAAACCGCAGCTGCCCCATATCCCGCTGGAATTTACGGGGTGGGCGGGTTATAAGGGGCATGTTAGACATGCTCTAATGGCATACGCATCATGGTCGTGATCTGGAGGACTTCTTCTTGCACGGTGATCTCGGTGAAGAAATATACATGAAGTGACAGATGGGTGTAAGGGTGCTTGATTTGCAAATCAAAGAAGAGCATGTATTTTATTTTTAGATGAAAAGGGATCTCTCCCCAGCTCCATTCAAAGAAAGAAGCCCAGCGAGTCTCTTACAACCTTAAGCTAAAAAGGAAACAACAAAGGAAAACTAAAGAGCACGACAACTGATAACAGCTGCCATCCCAGCTGCTCTGTGAATTCAAGCACAAAACAAACAGAAGGAAAAGTACTACTACTGCGAAGAACGTTTACAGAAGGTAGAACCACTGAAAAGCTACAGATACTAGGCCTCTCACAGCGCAGACGGACCATCGGATGAAGCTGTCTTCACACCACCACATAGATATCATCTGCTTCCTCAGGATATCCCAGGAGATATTCCAGAGTTGCCCTTCCTTCATAGCTCGAGAATCCAAATGACTTCCAGGATGAGATCCAATAAAATCTGGGGCAGCTCACCCTTTTTCACTGGCAGGCACAAAAGTTTTCTTAGATTGGCAAGCAGCCGGTCCATGAATTGACCGACCTTGCCTCCTTTCACTCTTTCAAAGGCCTCTTCCAGAGAACACCAGACGCCACACCTGTTTGATATTTATCCAAGTAACCTTATTAAAAACAAGATTATTCCTATTTATCCACAATCCCCACAGGATAGCAGAAGAAATAACATTAAAATGCATGAATCTTTTATTATAGAGCCATCTATATGCAACCGATTTAAAATTCTGAACATGGATTTCAAAAATCTCAGCAACCTCATCCCAGATAGCTCTATACACAATGCATTCAAACATAAGATGTTCCGCAGATTGAAATTCCTTACACATCTCACACTTCATGGGTTTAACTATACCCCTAGCTCTGAGATTATCCCTAGTCATAAATTTTTTTTGCGAAAACAACCAAAGAAAGATTTGCAATCTGGGAGGAAATTTTAAGCTCCAAACTGAGAGCAATTAAAATTGCTTAATGCCTCGAAAATTAATAATATCATAGAGAGAACTAGAAGAGTAGACTCCTTTTGATTCAAACTACCAGACAAGTTGATCTTCTTCATTAGAGAAATTAATGGTTTTGGCAATCTCAAGGATCTCTTGCCATTGACTTATCATCTCTTGCCATTGACGATGCTGGTTGTAAGACAGTTTTGATTCTAATAAAAGAGGCCGTATGCATCGCTTGATGCAGAGGCTGGGGATATACCCCATTTCGAAAAAAAAATAGTCTGGGTTTTTGTTGATTAGAGACAAAGTAAATATCCCAAAATGGGTTGCTAGGGGAGAATTACCAAACCATATATCCTCCCAAAACTTTATGGACTTACCATTACCTACATGCCATTTATAACCCATTTTTTGACAACTTTTGAAGCCCACATCACACCTTACTAGAAGGTAGATGCTTGGATGTAATGACAAGACAAAATATTTGAACTTTTTGTATTATATTTAGAGTCAATCACTCTCTTCCACATAGCACCTTCACCTCTATGTATCTCTTAATCCAAGACCCTATGAGACAGATGTTTAGATCATGGAGATTGGGAATACCCAAACCTCCATAGTCATTTTTCATACATATGGATGGCCAATTTGCCAGATGGATCTTATGATTCCCCTCCTCATCACTCCACATAAAATTAGATAACTACGAGTCTATTAGACGAAGAACCCATTTAGGATATTTAAAGAAAGACAATAAATATATGGGGATGCAAGATAGACAAGCTTGAATGAGAGTTTTCTTAGCACCCGAAGAAAGTAGTTTTCCTCTCATCCAGTGATCCTTTTAAGCAGGTTTTTTTTATAGGAGGTTGTAGATCTTCTCTTTCGGGTCTATCAAAGTGAAGAGGTATGTCTAAATACATAACATAGAATTTGCCAACTACACATTGAAGAATATCAACAAAAGGCTTGACCTCCTCATTATCCATATTTATGGGCAGGAGCTCACTCTTATGGCAGTTAATCCTCATCCCAGATATTTTCTCAAAGCAAGTCAAAATCCACCTACAGTTTAAAGCAACTCTAACATTATTTTGTAGAAACAGTAAGGTGTCATCAGCATACTGGAGACTAACCACCCCACCAGGGATAAAATTAGGGCACAACCCTTTAATTAACCCACATTGTGTACCCTTGATTAGCATACCAGAAAAAAAAACATCTACCACACACCTGAACAAGAGAGGGCAATGGGATCACCTTGTCTTAAACCTTTGCCAATAAGGAAATAAAATCTTGTTCTAGACCATTGAGTTTAATCCCTACACCTCCCTGATCTGTCTAATTAGCCTAATGGAGAGAGGGCTGAACCCTCAGTTGTAGTACTTCAAAAGGAAAATCTTGGTTAACCTTATCATATGCTTTTTCATAATCAAATTTTAGGACAAGCCCTTTATTGTTTTTACTATGGACCTCATGGGCAGTGCCTACACTCTCTAATATGAATCTCCCTCTAGTGAAGGAAGATTGATGAAAGGAAATAAGCCTGTCAATTATCTTGGCTAATTCATTAGTTAAGACTTTAATGAAGATCTTGAAAGAACAATTAAGCAAGCTAATAGGCCTGAACTTCTTCATTGATCTAGCATCATTTTCCTTAGGGATTAATATAATCCTAGCAAAATTAAGTCTATATAGATCTAATCCATCCCTACGCCAGACATCAAACATGGCTTGATATCCCAGAAATTTTGGTAAAACATGAAGGAGAGTCCATCTGGACTAGGAGCTTCATCAGCATATGAGCCAAAAACAGCTTATCTAACTTCCTCCTCAGTAAAAAATACTACTCAACATTTCATTTTCAGCTACAGAGACCTTTTCCCCCTAGAGAAGAAGTCAGCCTTGAGTTTGATGTCAAGCTTGCTTTCAAAACTGAACAAATCTCTGTAACAGTCTGAAGCTATTTTTAACATGTCTTTGTTATCAGTAACTGGCCCATCTAAGCCATGAATGAATTTCATCCTCCTTCTTTGGTTGGCTACAACATGGAAATATGCACTATGCATATCATCTCTGCTACATCTCTATCCCTGGAGCTTGTATGTTTTCAAGAAGAAAACTATTTGTCAGCGGTGCAGATGTTTGATCATTCATGACTGTTTTCTTCAACACATCTGCCAACAAAGACATTGATCTTGCACATAATCAAATGTTGATGAAAGCATTACTCTGTTTCCCTCTTAGCCAAATGTAATGATCATGTCACTTCCAAGAAATAGACCATTAGTCATTCAGTAGATCATTTACACAACACTTTGAGATCTTGTGCCGAGATCTTCACATTGTAAGTACCATAAAAATGCACAATATTAGAGGTGGAGAACTATTAGAATCCAATTGAATATTTCATAAACAATACATAATAAGTTGTAAATTGGAGTGTTATTTGCAAGAGTGAATTTCTTCTTAACTGAAATGCATTGCTCATGTCATTTCAGACTAGTTCTGAATACCATTGGCACGAGATTCGCACATCTAGATTTGGCGCCTTTGGTACATCATCTCATTGAGATGTTGTGGCAAATGTTCTCAACATAAGCGCCATAAAAATAATAGAACTAATAAACTCAAAAGGCAAAAATATCTGGGATCCCTTTTAAATATCTCATAAATAAACTAACATAATTCGATTCATATAAAAAAATATTGGCCAAGGTAATGGGTGCATGGGAGATACTAGGAAGCACATCCATAGTTGTGCTTCTCCCAATCACCACCTCACTGACAAAAACCTCGACAAATTATTCACGATATGAGGAAAATCAAAAACTTCTTATGACGACCGATGGCAGATCTCTTTACTCCTCAGGCTTGTAGGTGGTGCCGACCTTGAATTCCGCCGGAACCACGTCGTCGAACACGTTCCTCATCCCCTTCTCGGACACGAAGCGGAAGTTGAATGGTCCCTTGAGCGGCTTGTCGCTCTTGATCTCCCACACGCCGTCGCCGTTCTTCTTCAGGGCCAGCCACTCATTGGAGCCGTGCTCCTTGAGCTCCACCTCCGCCATGGAGTCGCCCTCCTTGTTGTACTTGATCGACAGCGCCAGGTTCTTCTCGTCGGAGCCCTTCTCTACCGTGAACGTCACAGGGGCCTCGCACATCGCGCCCACGAACAACGCCGCCAGCGCTGCCGCCGCAAGCATCCTGCTTGATGAGGAAGCCATTCTGAATTTGTTGGATGGTTCTTGTGTGTATATGTGTGCTGCTGCTGTTGGTTGTGAATCGGTGATAGATGGTGTGGGGGTATTTATGCGCGGATGGGCGGCGCTCCGGCCATGTCGCAGGCGCTTGTACCGGCCGGGTCTGTCGGAAGGGAACAGAGCTTGGGCCACGGCGAGGGAGAGCCGTGTAGGCATGCACGGACAAGCTCTGTCTCATGGCCACAAACATCGCTGGAGCGTTCTGATGCATGCTCATTATCCATTTATTATAGAAGCACCCACACCCTAGAATCCTGCACAGGACAAGCGCGGTTTCATGGCCACAGACATCGCCTGAGCGTTCCATGTATCCATTTTTTTTCTTGCGAAACTCCAAAATTATTTTTTTCAGTATACGTTGCACAACTAGTTATGACCTTACTAATTTTACATTGTTTGGTACGGACAATAATTTAATAGGAATTTTGCATAAACAACTCAACTAGTTATATATCGAAAATTAATTATTGATGAGTGCAAAGTATTGGAATTATATTTTCATATATAAGTTAACATTTTATGTATCCAAAATTATAGTATGAAGAAATGTAAAATATTCAAAAAGAAAACTATTTTTAGACAAAAAAGGGGTTCCACCAAGGAGATCATCCGCCTCCTAATTTTCAATCTATAGTAGCGGATATGCCGGAAATTCAATTCGGCTCCCGGGTGTTCTTGCCTTCAAATATTATTGAGTCAATACTGGAAATTACGGATTTGCCATGTGGAAAAAAGCCACGACAAAGGCAACGCACAACACGGCAAAGCCTATGTCGACCATCGGCATACGGCGCAGAACACCGATCACCAAGGAAATAACCATTTGCCAAGTTTTTTTTTGTCCGGCATATGGTAAAGGAGTGGCATATGTTTTTTGCGTTTACTTTGCGCACAAAAGCAACTTGATGGTCCCAAGCTTGGGACGTTCTGAAGATCACGCATTTGCCAAGTGTTGCCCTAAAACATACTTACTCCCACGACAGCATGCCGCCACCCTAGCTAGCTCTTGGCCCCCTCACCATCCCAGCACACTTCTACACACATATTAGGCCCATTTGCAACTTTTAGGTGGATTTTGGCCATCCGAAGCATGGTCTACGCTTCTGAAATTATTTAAACTACCGGTGGCCAATGGGATTTTCACTTGATTGTTTGGTTAGTTCATAGGAAATGGAAAGCAATGGTTGAGCTCATGATCTCGCAAGATTCCCTCAGGTGAACCCATCGTGGGAGTTTTCCCTTTTTCAGTCAAGAACCTTCCTAAGTGGCAGCGCTCGCCGGTGAAGTGTGGGTCACGCGCGGGAGTTGGCTCTTGGGCATCTCAGAATCTCAACACACGTATGTTCATGTGTTAGTTCCACTTGATAGTTTTGGATGAATTTCGGCCCTCCGAAATGTGGTCTGCAGTGAAACGTTGCCTCGGAGGCCCTCCACCGCATATCCCTCTAAAATTCAACGAAAGACTGCTGAACAATGAGATTTTCTCTTGGTTTCTGTTTGGTTAGTTACTTTGTACATGAAATTCAATGATTGAGCCCAAGATCTCACAAGATTTCCTCTGGTGGACCCGACCTGGGAGTTCCCCCATTCGTCTAGAATCTTCCTAAATGGCAGCACACATCAGTGGTTCACACCGATGACCCTTTCCAGTCCCATGACACACGGATGTGCACAATATGAGCTTGTTTTGGCAACTATGTCACCCAAGGTTATTATTACCTAGCTGATGCTAAGTGTTTCATCTAGGAACCCTAGATGATGCAAGCCGTGTACATCGCTGCCATGACTTTATACAAGACCCACACCTTCAAGGTTCCCTAGAGTGAATGCTCTTCTTTGTACTTTATGGTGGGGGTGAGTTGTGAATTATGTATCCAAGAGATGGGTATATATAGGGACACAAGGGGTGAAAGATCGCGGGGAAGAAAAGGCAGGAAGGAAACAATAAAAAAAAATAAGGCTGATGGGGTCATTATCGAGTGTTATATGAATACACACGGCAAAGCAAACTTTGCCGATTTTTTGGACCAATACAAACAAGAATGATGGGGGATACCCACGCGGGGGTAGAAACGGGTGGGAAACCTAGACGCGTGCGGGAATGAGATAGTCGGCGTGGCCCTAATGATTTGCCTAGTGTCAGGGTTTTGGTTCCCGGTCCTATATTCTTATGTAGGTGGTGGGCTTGTGACCACGATTCCATTGGGTAACATCCACATGCACATGAGAGATATACAATTTAGGGACCGAGAATACATCGTCAATAACAACCCTACTTCTTGGTGGTGGTGCTTTTATTGATTGTGCGTGAGGTGCTAGTGAGTCTGAGTGGGTGCCGCTTCCGGCGGGAAGTTGGTTGATGCTTGTTCCTCCTCTTGGGTAGAAACTACATTATGAAATGTTGGAATGGAAAGAGTGTCATCTCGCCTCGTTATCTTCGAGTGCGAGAGACCATGGTGCTAAGGCTTGTTTAGCTCTAGCTTGTTGGGTTTGTGTTCTTGCTTGATTTTCGCCTTTCTTGGCCTCTTTGTTGCTTCGAGCCCTCCCCCTTATCTAGTAGAAGTTCCTATTTATATTGCCAGGGGTGGCGTCACCCCTAGAATACAGGAGACCACGTCCCCTACGGTATGATATTTGGTGTTGTCCCATCGGCCAACTACCCAAGATGAAGTGGGTAGTAATCTGAGATGTGAGAAGTCAGGCTATGCTACGTTGATGCAGGGAAGATCTCCTTCTCCTGTAGGAACCCGGTATCCTGGATTCCCGTCACCAAGTGTCCATTAGGGACACTCGAAAAATACATGTTGTAATGGATCCGTGAAGGGTGGCCACCATGGCCACGTGTCCCATAATTTTGTCGTCAAAGATACTTTGTAGTGTGCTTCACTAGACCTTTTGCCGTGTGTTTTCGTCGGTCTTTACTGTGTCCCCCTTGTTGATGTGTGTTTGCCTCGTCTTTTGCCATGTCCACGGTCGTTGACATGCGTTTTTTGTGGCCAAACACGGCAGAGCATGTATTTGCCTAGTTCCCCTCAATATTTCACACGACAAAGAACTGGTTACACGTCAGCGTCGTTTTTCGCAGTTCATAGGTGGTGGGGGCACTTTAAAATATGGAGCTACAGACAAAACCATGTTATAGGCCTATACATTTATCTCGTTGCTGGAAATTTCTAACAATGTGCTAAGTCGGAAACAAGGGCATGTCTTTACATCCAGCGAAAAAAAAACGGTCAAGACAGTGGGTGCATGGGAGATACTACTAGCAATCAAATGCATCCGCCGTTGCTTCTCCTCATCACGCACATAAGTACCTCACAATTATTTATGATATGATCTTGACGAGCCGAAATGGAAAGCCAAAAAAGTCGCAACGATGATGGACGATCCATCCATGGTCGGTAGCAACCACCCTACTCCTCGGGCTTGTAGGTGGTGCCGACCTTGAATTCCGCCGGAACCACGTCGTCGAACACGTTCCTCATCCCCTTCTCGGACACGAAGCGGAAGTTGAATGGGCCCTTGAGCGGCTTGTCGCTCTTGATCTCCCACACGCCGTCGCCGTTCTTCTTGAGGGCCAGCCACTCGTTGGAGCCGTGCTCCTTGAGCTCCACCTCTGCCATGGAGTCCCCCTCCTTGTTGTACTTGATTGACAGCGCCAGGTTCTTCTCGTCGGAGCCCTTCTCCACCGTGAACGTCACGGGGGCCTCGCACATCGCGCACACGAACAGCGCCGCCAGCGCCGCCGCGGCGAGCAGCCTGCTTGAGGGAGCCATTCTGAATTTTTTTGGTTGGTTCTTGTGCTACTGCGCGCTGCTGCGGATTGTCAATTGCTGATGAATTGATGGATGGATGATTCGTACGTGGGGTATTTATGGCCAGATGGGCGGCATTCCGGCGACGTCGCGACGGGCTCTGGCTTGTAGGAAGGGAGCAGAGATCAGGCCACAGAGAGAGATTGAGAGGGAGCCACGCTCGTACGACGGCATGCACGGACACGCTCGGTCTCATTGTCACCGACATCTCCGAGCTCTCACCCGTTGGTCCCCTCAGTTGCATGTCCATATATACTTCGTTCCAAAAGTTATTCTGCTCCCTTTAATGCATAACAAATATTGGCAATTTTATTTAAATTTAGACAAATTTAAACTAAAGCTATTTAAAGTCTTTCAGGTCAACTACTAATACATGCAGTCATGACTCGTTGTTAGGATTTGAGAACTCTCCAGCTACTAACCCAATTGATGTTCTGTTTTAACTGTTGGCTTAGCCACGAATCCATGATAGCTTTAAAACTAGTCCTCATCTTGACATGTTTTGATAATATTTTCCCGTGGCTAATTTCCGTATCATTATCTGTGAGTTATCATATTAGGTATAAACTACTTCCTCCATCTCAGTTTATAGATCATGCGTTACATTTTCAGTTTGACTAATGTAACATAAATTTTGCACCATAAAAAGTACTCAGTATAACATTTGGAAAGTATAACATCCGATGTTTTTAATAATATATGTTTGTAATATATATCATGTATTACATTGATCAAATTGATGATCTAAAAATACGCGCAAACCTACAAACCGGGATGGAGGGAGTTCCTATTTATCAAATTATAATAACTTAGTCATCAGGTTATAGTATGTAATTCTAGATCAATGCAAGGCCGCACGATGGAACTTTCCATGGAATGACATTATTTCTTGATTATTGTAAACATTAGAATACTCACTCTCCATCTCTCAAGATGAATACCCACGCGTTACGATGGAAATACATGGTATGAAATACATCAAGATTCAATTATGAACAAGAAACATATTATGTACAAATTAAAATTTGATGAAAAAACAGAAGGACTCGGCAAGGCGAAATATGATTGATGTTGGCTTTGGACCCGAAGATTTCAGAATGCAGGTGCACATGCTTAGAACCTAATTGTAGAGTCACATAGTACCTCACATTTTTTCCATTGACATGATAAGTTAAAACCTAGCTCCACTTGTATAGTAAGAATGTTAAGATATACATTACGGACAGAAGTATGGTGGTAGGGGGGCACGAAAATGTGTAGTGTGTCTCATTATACATTAAAATAAGAACATAACATTCACAACTAAACATGAACTGAGAAAAGTAAATATCTATATATGTAGAGGTCAGTTGAAATGAATATGCCTCTCGATTGTTCCAAGTTTTCTTAGTAGTCTATGGAAGCACAAGCCATTGTTTAATATGTTGCTGCCACAAAAGGAGAAAGAAGAACGAGCGGTGAGAGAGGCTGAACAGTCTTGTGGTATGAATCGAGCAGCTAACCCCGTAAAAGAAAAGAGAGGGAAAGTTAGTGATGCAGGGAAGGTATCTAGGGAAAAAATAGACATAGGTATGAGAAATGGACTTACCGCGCGGCCGGAAAAACTTAGGAAAGAGCTCAATAGAAGCCACGGAGTTACCCGAGTTGCAAGGCTAACCTAGAGATGAAACATAAGAGAAATTAAGTGATGCACACGAAATACGAGTAAAGGGAACAACACATGGGAAAACGATGAGGACTTGCCGCGGGTGTTCAAGAGGTGTTGGGTGACCATGGTTACAACGACAAAGGCGTAGAGACCTCGGAAGTGTATCCACCAAAACAGGCTTCCTGCCTTGCGCATGCAAAGAAGGCAACCATAGGAGAAATCGTCTAAGCGGTTTATGCCAACCCTACAGTCAAAAAGAGAGAAAGATAGTTGGTGTTGAATACATAGTTACATGATAGTTACATGACAGCTATGAAAGCACGAATAAAGACAACAACACATGAAAAAATGAATAGGACTTACCTTGAAACGAACAACGGCCGAGCTACCCCAACGAGGATGGAGAGGAGTCGTTGGGATCGATGTCTGACGACCATAACGTGCAGCATGACGCAAAGCCGGATTCGTGCATATATGTATCGTATATGTGAGAGCCATTCTCATGCATGAACGTCACCCACGACATGATCTCCCCACGTATGACCATTGCATGTCCATGCTACGTAGGCGACGCCCAGACCCACCCGATGACAGAACCGAAGGCCTCACGTGCTCCAAACCCCTCTCACCTAGCTCACCATTACCTAGTGTCGATGACGCACGAGCCATGTGGCATGGGGGCATTGTCTAGCGGAGCAGGGCAGGAGACGGAGGCGTGAGAGAGTCTCACACGGGAATTCTCGGCGCGTGACAAACTGCTTTTTGGGAGACTTCGATAGTCAAAATCGGTAAAACATTCAACAACTCTTATTTACTCCGACATGAAAATTATTTGGCTATGCTCTAACTCCAAGATTCAGGAATGTTTATTGTAAATCAACCTTCCCTCTTTAACCCATTGTAATATACTCCCTCTATTCATGAATAGTGTCAGTTTACGTTTTGCACAAGTCAAACTTTATCATATTTGATCAACATATTTTGAAAAAAAATAGCAACATATATGACATCAAATTAGTATATGAAACTACATTTGAAGTTGAATTTAGTGGAACTAATTTAGTGCCATAAATATTGTTACTTTTTCTAGAAGTTAGTCAAATTCAATAATTTGGCTTAGACCAAAGCTAAATATACACTTGTTTTTTGACGAAGGGAGCAGTGCACTACTCTAAGTGTTGACGTTATGCAGTCTAAGTTCAAACGTTACTATCAGAGAAATACAACACATTACTATTAGAACGTTACAACATAAGGGTTAAATAGCCAAATAATCTTATTGCAATTTTATATGAAAGCCATTGCTTTGGATTTCTTCCAAGTCGTCGGAAACGTGATGAACTGCTCACGAATATTGAAAGTGATCATGGACAGTGGCACAATGACATGGATCACAATATATGGATATATACGTGTATAACTATAAAACCAAAAAAGAACCGTCAAGACAGCGGGTGCATGAGAGATACTAGCAAGCAAGCACATCCGCCGCTGCTTCTCCGAATCATTATACATATGAACACCTCATAAATAAAAGTCTTGAAAAACTATTAACGAGACAATCCCGACGACCCAATAGGAGGAAAAGTCAAATACTTGTGACAATCCATGGCCTACTCCTCGGGCTTGTAGGTGGTGCCGACCTTGAATTCAGCGGGCACAACATCATCGAACACGTTCCTCATCCCCTTCTCGGACACGAAGCGGAAGTTGAATGGCCCCTTGAGCGGCTTGTCGCTCTTGATCTCCCACACGCCGTCGCCGTTCTTCTTGAGGGCCAGCCACTCGTTGGAGCCGTGCTCCTTGAGCTCCACCTCCGCCATGGAGTCGCCCGCCTTGTTGTACTTGATGGACAGCGCCAGGTTCTTCTCGTCGGAGCCCTTCTCCACCGTGAACGTCACGGGGGCCTCGCACATCGCGCCCACGAACAGCACCGCCAGCACCGCCGCGGTGAGCATCCTGCTTGACGAAGCCATTCACAGTTTGTTGGTTTTTGTTGTGTGTGCTGCTGCTGCTGCTGCTGCTGTGAGATAGCTGTGTGAATTCTGAATTGGTGATGGATGATGGGTGTGGTGTTTATGGCCGGATGGGTGGCGCTCCGTCCATGTCGCAGGGGGGCTCTACCTACGTTCCGGCCGGCCTTGTCGGAAGGGAACAGAGCGGGGCCACGGAGAGAGAGCCGCATTCAGGCATGCACGGACAAGCTCGGTCTCATGCATGGTCACTGGCATCGCCGGAGTGTCACCCGGCAGGCCCGTTAGTCTAGCAGCCATTAGTTTGTGGAGTCAATTAGGAATTCATTTGCAGTTTTGCATGTTGCTCTCCCACACAGCAAAAACGATTGTTTCGAATATAAAATATTCCCTCTCTTCATAAAAGAATGTTTTCACTTTGTTAATTTTTTATTTATCTACACACTAAAACATGATTAGATACAAGTATATTTTAATAAAATTGTGACAACTTGCGCAATAATTTAAGTTTAGCTGACAAGCTCTTGGCACGATACCAACCCCCTCGCGTCGCCTAACCCTAGGCGACTCGGGGGCAACCTCCGCCGCCGGCCGCCTGCCACCGTCCTCTTCGCCCCCTCCCCCTCGCTGCCGCCGGAAGACCCGCAGGGCAAAGCCCTGGCGGCGACGGGGGCTTCGTCCCTCGCGCATTGGCGGCTCCCCTGGTGGCGGCGGGATGCGTCTCCGGCGACTCTGGTGGCTCCGGCATCGAGCTGCCGCGGGTGTGCGGCGGCGTGGACGTCTCCACGTTGGCGGATCTGCCTCCTGCGCGATGGGATCGCCCTCCTGGCGGCGGATCTTTGGACCGCCAGTGGTGAGGGCCCCTAGGGTCTCGGGAGGCGCTGCCGAGATGGTGGAGGCAGCGTCGCGTCAGAATAAAGGTGCTGGAGCTCGGTCCCCATCTCGGTAAGGCCACGTGTGGCGGCGCCGGCGAGCTGCTGGCCTGGTTTCCTCTCGGATCGGTGGATCTGGGGAGGGTGGTCTCTCCGGGCAGGGTCGTCTGTCAACTCAGCCTGGAGCTTTGGGAGTCGGAGGGCTGTTGTTTCTGATGTCTCCCCCTCGGCCGACCGTGGTGGCGAGGGAGTGGAAGGGGACGATACAATCGCCTTCATCGTTAGGGTTTTTAGGGCCTTTTTCTTGAGATGCGACTGTCGCGTCGTGAAGCTTTCTCCGGCCTGCCATGGTGGCGAGGGGAGGAGGTGGCTTGACGTGGCGTCGATGGTTGGGACCTACTGCTCGGGGTCCGTGGTTTGGAGGTTCTGCTTGGTCTCCACCAGCTCCCGCCAGCCTGATGGTTTGGAAAAGATTATTAGCTCTCACCCCTCGGGGTGGGCACTCCTGCGGTGTTCAAAGCCCAATGTGGCGAAGGTGGCGGCGGTGACTCGATGGTGTCTGAAAACGGGCGGCTTCCGGTTTCGGTCTCTGTACTTGGGTGGTGACGATGAGGACGATGGGCTTGACTGCGATTTGGGAGTATGGTGGGTGGTCTCCTGGGTCCATATTGTATTTTACTTTTCTTGTAGAGTCGTTTGTAATCGGTTTCGCCATTATTGAATTCCATCAGTTGTTATCTAAAAAAAAAATTGTGACAACTTTTTTTTATGAACAGAGGTATTATGTTTGCACAATTCAATTCTTTGGGTTATTTGTTGTGCATTTTTTTGTAAGTAATGATCATTTCATTGGAATTTGGCACATTTGATCACTTTTCTATACAAAAATAATTATTGAGGAATGCAAAATATTCAAATGAAAAATTTGCATTAAAAACAGTTGAAACGTTGGCTTGATCAATACAAATACTCCCTCTGATCCCTAATAAGTGTCGGAAAATTGGTACTAAGTTAATAAGAAATCTCCAAAACTTATTATGGATCGGAGGGAGTGGTTTTTTCTATCTTGTACGTGCATTGTAGTGTTATTCATATCTGTGAAAGTTACGTGAAGAAAAAACATATGTAGAAAAAAGCAGATGGATATGAAAAGTCGATTTCAAAAACTATCCTAGACACAGCACTTGGAACATATAGCGAGATATACATATGAACTACTTTAACTTTTTTATATAATAAATAGGATTTTTATTTGAAAATATACGCTTATAGATGCTAATTTGGAAATCTGCAGTTCGATACAGTTTTCTTGACTCCATGTCCGACACGGCCCAAGGATTTAGATTTTTCTCGGAATTCTCAAATTTCAGGCGAATTTCTCCATTACATTGAGGCACTATGAGAATGTTTACCTCACAAAGATTTGTAACTAAATTAAAAATATTAAAATCAAAAATTGATTATGTTTTCTTGAGAATCATAATACCGATCAGACCTTGTCCTCACAAACAAATCTTGGTTTTCTTTTTTACCTTTATTGTTGGACATTTCCTGAATCGCCGCCCATTTCTCTTATGCTGGTAAATGTCCGAAAAAATGAAATCTAAATCAATGTTTCCTCCCACAATAATGGTTAATGAATATATATACTTTGAAGAGATGTTGTTGGGAGATCTCGTGTTGGCACATGTGGTGGGAGCAGCGTTGCTAGCGTGCATGGGACCTCCCGTGCACGTCTCCACCGTCTAGCTATGTTGGATTGCTTTGAGATTACCACACAAATACCATAATCTTTTCATGCATGTGGATCCCACACTTGTACCATCTCTCTTACTTATTTATACGTGGATTTAATTTGTAGTGTGAAATTTCAAAGAGCCATATTTACCAAAATATAAAGTCGGTTAACAATCTGTATAAATAAGTGTATTTATGATATCTTTTAAACAAGCCTAAAAAGCGTTTGTTTCGACAAAATTCAACAATTAAACATGATGTTACACAATGAAACTCAATAAAACTTGATACAAAAAAATATGTCTTCAATTTGAACTCTAAGACAACTGGAAAGTATTTTCTATCTTTACTATTAAATTGCAATAGGTGACTGGCTGGTGTCACAAACGGGCCAAAAAAAATTTTAGACCCAACATCTTTCGGGAGCCCTTGGCCCAATCTTCATTTGAATCCAAAAGTGATCAGCCACGTATTCATCGACTTAATTTGAATCCAACTCAAACACGTACATGCATGTGTCCTGCTTGCTCATGGCGTCAAGTCCAGTACGTATCCGAGACGTGCTTGCTCATGGCGTCTATATGCATCTCAGATATGTTTGCTCCTAACCGATCGACTTTGAGTCCAAATAGAGCACGTCCGTATCAATTTTGGTTATGATTTTCTCCTGGCTGTACTAGCTTCATGACAGTAAAAAACAAAGAAGAAACAGAGTCCAGACCTATTGTAATATCCCAGATAATGGGGTTACAAAAATAGAGGAAACAGATGTGTGCATTGCATTCATGCATAGAAAATATGAGGAATTTTCGCGCTTTAAAGTAAAACAGTCACAGTAACTGAAGTTTCACTTGACCTTGGTGGAATTGAAGTAGCTCATCAAGTCAAGCGCTATAAACCTCAATGTGACTTTGTTAAAACCTTGTTTTAGGTAGAGATGATTTGATCTAAGGGGTTAGATCAAATGGAACTAATAATCAACACAACAACACTTTACTCAATTATCAATTGATTGATCTTATAAAAGATTATAATATGGTAATCCTTGTCATAGCATATGAACATCAAATCAATTGCAAATCAAGTAACAATAAAATGGAGAAACTATTCTTGACTTAGCTTCTCCATGTCTTAAAACTAATACATGATCCTACCATGAAACCTCATGGTATTTATTCCACTTCAACATTGGAAGTTATAACAAGGAGATCCACTCAAGAAGTATATATTCTTCTCTATTCCAAATAGCTAAGCATCAAACCTAGAGAGGTGGGAGTTCTATTATAATTATTAGAGAAGCATTAACAAACCTTGAGTTAAACCTTGGATATACATCCAAGTATTCAAATCATCATCTTTAAGAGGAACCCTAGGATCTTATTCAAGATATTTCCTAGAGAGAGAATCCATTTATGTTAACCATAGATATTGGTGACCACATCATTCTCTATGGAGCCTAACCTTAGGTTAGTACTAAAGTCCTTCCCCAAATGAGAGAGAGGCCACTCATACCAATCTTAGCTTTACCTATTTAAGAATAAAGGACAATCTTTGAACTAAAGTATTAGGTTGTAAACCATTTCACCTTGGAGTGGTGAGATAACCTAATATCCCATGGAACAATACCATATCTATGCATTGATAAAGTAAGGAGGAGATTAATTCAACCAAGATAGTCAAGTGGAGTTTCAGACTTGATATCTATTGAGGTATGGTGAATACACCATAAACCCTAGAATAAACCATTCCTCTATAAGAGAGCCAAGCTAAGGTGTTAACCTCAAGAATGTTAAAGCCAACACTGAGTTTGAAGGAAAGAACTATCCATATACCTAGATGATAATATCAACATTGTTTAAGTAGAACCCTAACAGAATATCTCAGGCATTCTCCTGGGATATAACCTATTGAAATAACCACAGCCATGTCCACCCAAGAAACTATAAGAGAAATATTATACCTTAGTTAATCAAGACAATACTTGATCATGGAAGTGAGAAACCTATTTAATGAGAGATACCCTAGGAAGCCAAACCTTGATCATTATAAATTGAGTAATAATCATAAACCCTAAGAACTTGAGGTAAAGAGATTAAGAACAAGTTGATCATGCCTAATCCATGATCATGCTCTTGAGATATGTGAGGATAAGTTAAACCCTACTAGAATAAGTAGATCCCATTCCCACATGAAATTATAGGAAGGTAACTAGTAAGCAACCCTAGGCTTATACCCCAACCTTTACTTGTGAACCACTTGGTGATCATAAGAAGAATTCTACTACATCTACATTCCATTTATTCTTCACTTAAGAAACATAAGAAAACCTTAGAGTAAGACTCCATACTTAATATAGTGAGAAACCATTCATCCATATGACCAAAGTTAACTATAAAAAGAACTATAACCAATGTAGTTATTTTAATGATAATATTAACTTTAATAAGGGGGTTGTAATAGAAATCATAAAACCCTAATAGATTGATGCTCACATAAAATCATATGTGAACAACCAACTTCTTAATTAAGATAACAAGTCCTAATAATAAACTCTAAAATACCCTAAGCTGGAATTACCAACTCTAATACTTCAAACAGATTGATCCACAAGAAAAACATAAAAATATAATTGAGGATATAAATTCATGCTCATTTGCTATTTTTAATAAAACACAAGTATGTAATATAATCCAATATAAAATACTTGTTTCAAATGGAATATGGGTGTAATAGTCATTTCACAACATCCAAATGGAATTAACATAATTGAGACACCTGCAAAAATAATAGAATTCAAATATGAATTCAAATGGGCAAATACAAAACAGAAAATTAAAAGCAGAAAAAGAAAAGAGGAGAAAAACCTTACCTGGACTCACCTGGCCGAGCAGCCCAGCACCACAGCCCACCAGAAGCCCAACCCACGGCCTGGCCCAGCGCCACTTCGTAGCCCAGGATACCTCTTCACTTAAAACGCACGCAGAGAAGACGTTATCGTCTTCGTCTTCTGCAGCGGTGCGAGGCCGCCACGGCGTCGACCAGCGCCACGTCCTCGTCGCCGATAAGGATGAACCGGACGTCAATCACCATTCCAGAGCCATGGTGGATGCCACTATCATCCATCGCCAGTAGATGCGCCAAGATTCACGCCCAGAAACCACACCGACATGGCCGTGTATCTCCGCCAGCCGTCACAGTCGTGTCGTCGTTTCCGACTACCTCCAGCACTATAAAACCGTCAGAAGAACCGAAGTGCTGCCCTTGTTCATCGCCATCTTCTCATTTCCTCCCTGGAGCCCTCAATCTCTCACACCTCTCTGTGAACGTTCGCCGGTGTCGAGGACGAACCTGGCAATTGGAGCCACCTCACGGTCCGGCGCATAGTCGTGGGATGCGCCCGACTCTGGTGAGCATCCTGGTGGAAGGAATCGAGAAGAGGAGATCCCAGAAGCCGCCACTCCTCCATTCCCTTTCGACAGTATTCCGCCGGAAATGGAAATCATCGTCGACCTCGTCTCCGATCGACTCCGGCGACCCTCTAGGAAGGATCAGGGTGAGCCCCCGCGTCTCTAGCATCTTTTATCACGTCCTAGGGCCACTTGTAGCTCCGATTCAAGATCTTGCCGGGTGCGCCGCCGCAGTAGGGTTCGCCGGAGCTCTCTCCGGTGACCAATAGGTGGCGGAGCCACCACCATCGTATTCACCGCATCGAGGAGGTTCAGAAACACCGAATCTTGTATCCTGGGAGGCCTCAACTCGACGGCGTCGTCGCCGACTGCCCGCTGGCGTCAAGCCACCGGGGAGAGGTGATGTGGCCGTGGGCCTCCTGTGCATTTGGCCTGGTCCACGCCTTCGTGGCTGACGACGTGGATGCAGGACCCACTGGTCAGTGTCTTCGTGGGTAGGAAGCCCGGGTAGCTGTATGCTTTTCTGGTTTAAATTCAAATTCAATAATTACTACAACTTTACAAATTCATATAAAATTCATAATAATTCAGAAAAATACAAATGAGATATTAAAATTCTTAGAAAAGAAAACTCTGTCCAATAAAAATATAAAATGAAATTTTTATTTTTAATAAAAATTCACTTATTTAATACTTGTTAATTAAGCCTTTAATTTTAATTCAAAATTCAATTAAAATTCAATAATTAAGAAAAACTTCTAAAATTAATAAAAACCAGTAAGCAAATCAGGAAAATATTAAAACTAATTTTACTTTGCTTATAATCTATTAAATCCTTAATAGGAGGATTTAAACCCTAATTAATAATTACCTTAATTATTAATTCATTAAAAATAATATAATGCCAAATTCAATATTATTTTTAACTCCAAGTTACTAATAACTTAAACTTTAAAATGAAGTTATTAAACAAATAACTACATGGTAAATAGCAAACCCTAATTCCATATTGAATGATAGTACAACCCTATCATTTCATGTGAAACCCTAAAACCCTAACTCCATCAGGAACCCTAGTTCCATTATTACATGTGAACCCTAAATAGTTTCCAAACATAAACCCAAGTTCACATGTGATCATATTACTTCAATAATAGTCATATAACCATAGTAGCAACTAAATATTTGCTATGACCACATCAAATGTAGAACCCTATCACTAGCAGATTAGCATTCCATGTGTTCATCTTCATCAGACCTAGATAATCAAGTAGGGTTAACCAAGTATAAACCCTAGATCCTATTACCAAAAACAATCATCCTTAACTATCCTTACTTAGCATCACACCATCGTGATGAATCCTAATAACAATCATACCTAATGTTTAGCATTACATACCATACTCCACTAAACTCTACTAGTGTGAGACACTTAGGAACCATCCCATTTAAGAACCAACCATATTCTCTACTTAGAGATCCAATGGCTAATACAAGACAACCTCAACCTTAATTGTAATACTTCTTATTATTTAAGAAGTATGTTCTTCAAAAGTTATTCTTTTGAAGAAAATAAGGAATCATCATCAATCCTGCCTAATAGGACCTATAGCCAATAACCAGCTGATACGTCTCCGACGTATCGATAATTTCTTATGTTTCATGCCACATTATTGATGATATCTACATGTTTTATGCATACTTTATGTCATATTTATGCATTTTCCGGCACTAACGTATTAACGAGATGCCGAAGAGCCGATTCTTTGTTTCTGCTGTTTTTGGTTTCAGAAATCCTAGTAAGGAAATATTCTCGGAATTGGACGAAATCAACGCCCAGGGGCCTATTTTCACACGAAGCTTCCAGAAGACCGAAGATGATACGAAGTGGGGCCACGAGCTGGCGACACACTAGGGCGGCGCGGCCTGGGCCTTGGCCGCGCCGGCCTGTTGTGTGGGGCCCCCGTGTGGCCCCCTGACCTGCCCTTCCGCCTACATATAGCCTTCGTCACGAAACCCCCAGTACCGAGAGCCACGATACGGAAAACCTTCCAGAGACGCCGCCGCCGCCAATCCCATCTCGGGGGATTCAGGAGATCGCCTCCGGCACCCTGCCGGAGAGGGGAATCATCTCCCGGAGGACTCTTCACCGCCATGGTCGCCTCCGGAGTGATGAGTGAGTAGTTCACCCCTGGACTATGGGTCCATAGCAGTAGCTAGATGGTTGTCTTCTCCTCATTATGCTTCATTGTCGGATCTTGTGAGCTGCCTAACATGATCAAGATCATCTATCTGTAATACTATATGTTGTGTCCGATGGATAGAGAATACTATGTTATGTTGAATATCAATCTATGTGTTGTTTATGATCTTGCATGCTCTTCGTTACTAGTAGAGGCTTTGGCCAAGTTGATGCTTGTAACTCCAAGAGGGAGTATTTATGCTCGATAGTGGGTTCATGTCTCCGTGAATCTGGGGGAGTGACAGAAACCCCTAAGGTTATGGATGTGTTGTTGCCACTAGGGATAAAACATTGATGCTATGTCCGAGGATGTAGTTATTGATTACATTACGCACCATACTTAATGCAATTGTCTGTTGTTTGCAACTTAATACTGGAAGGGGTTCGGATGATAACCTGAAGGTGGACTTTTTAGGCATAGATGCATGCTGGATAGCGGTCTATGTACTTTGTCGTAATGCCCAATTAAATCTCACAATACTCATCATATCATGTATGTGCATTGTCATGCCCTCTCTATTTGTCAATTGCCCAACTGTAATTTGTTCACCCAACATGCTATTTATCTTATGGGAGAGACACCTCTAGTGAACTGTGGACCCCGGTCCATTCTTTACATCGAATACAATCTACTGCAATACTTGTTCTACTGTTCTCTGCAAACAATCATTGATACGTCCTCGACATATCGATAATTTCTTATGTTTCATGCCACATTATTGATGATATCTACATGTTTTATGCATACTTTATGTCATATTTATGCTTTTTTCGGAACTAACCTATTGACGAGATGCCGAAGGGCCAGTTGCTGTTTTCTGCTGTTTTTGGTTTCAGAAATCCTAGTAAGGAAATATTCTCGGAATCGGACGAAATCAACGCCGAAGATCTTAGAATCCCCGGAAGCATCCAGAACACCCGAGAGTCGCCAGAGGGGGGGCCACAGGCCCACCAGACCATAGGCCGGCGCGGCCTGGGGGTGCCCCGCGCCCCCTTATGGTGTCGTCGCCCCGTTGACCTTCTGACGCCGCCTCTTCGCCTATAAGAAGCCCCTCGACCTAAAACCTCGAGACGGAAAAGCCACGGTACGAGAAACCTTCCAGAGCCGCCGCCATCGCGAAGCCAAGATCTGGGGGACATGAGTCTCTGTTCCGGCACGCCGCCGGGACGGGGAAGTGCCCCCGGAAGGCTTCTCCATCGACACCGCTGCCATCTCCACCGCCATCTTCATCACCACTGCTGTCTCCCATGAGGAGGGAGTAGTTCTCCATCGAGGCTCGGGGCTGTACCGGTAGCTATGTGGTTAATTTCTCTCCTATGTACTTCAATACAATGATCTCATGAGCTGCCTTACATGATTGAGATTCATATGAGTTTTGTATCACAATTCATCTATGTGCTACTCTAGTGATGTTATTAAAGTAGTCTATTCCTCCTCCATGATGTAATGTTGGCAGTGTGTGCATCATGAAGTACTTGGCGTAGGTTATGATTGTGATCTCTTGTAGATTATGAAGTTAACTATTACTATGATGGTATTGATGTGATCTATTTGGTTATGTTGATCTATCTTGCACTCTAAGGTTATTTAAATATGAACATTGAATATTGTGGAGCTTGTTAACTCCGGCATTGAGGGTTCGTGTAATCCTACGCAATGGTGTTCATCATCCAACAAGAGGGTGTAGAGTCTAGCATTTATTTATTCTGTTATGTGATCAATGTTGAGAGTGTCCACTAGTGAAAGTATGATCCCTAGGCCTTGTTCCTAAATACTGCTATCGCTGCTTGTTTACTGTTCTACTGCATCTGTACTGTCCGCAATATTACCACCATCAACCACACGCCAGTCCTGGACAGCAAAGCACTTTTCTGGTGCCGTTGCTACTGCTACTACTTATTTATACCACCTGTATTTCACTATCTCTTCGCCGAACTAGTGCACCTATTAGGTGTGTTGGGGACACAAGAGACTTCTTGCTTTGTGGTTGCAGGGTTGCATGAGAGGGATATCTTTGACCTCTTCCTCCCTGAGATCGATAAACCTTGGGTGATCCACTTAAGGGAAACTTGTCTTGTTCTACAAACCTCTGCTCTTGGAGGCCCAACACCGTCTACAAGAATAGAAGCTCCCGTAGACATCAAGCACTTTTAAGGCGCCGTTGTCGGAGGAAAGGTAAAAGGCACTCATACTCCGGTTCCAGGTAACAGTACTTTTCTGGCGCCATTGTGTTTGTGCTCGAAGCTATTTCCTTTAGATCCTGCAATTGCAACTTTTTGTTTCTTGTTTACACTAGTTAGGCATAATGGAAAACAACAAAAATATGAGAGATCTTTATGAACTTTATCTTGAATTAGGACATGATGTGTTTGAAGAGAGAATTAAAAAACCCATGGAACTTTATATGCATGCTAATGGGAATGTTATTAATATGAATGCTTTGAACACTATTGTTGCTAATGCTATGGAAAATTCTAAGCTTGGGGAAGCTGGTTTTGATGAGCATGATCTTTTTAGTCCCCCAAGCATGGAGGAGAAAATTTACTTTGATGATACTTTACCTCCTATTTATGATGATTATAATGATAGTAGTCTTTTGGTGCCACCTGTTATGGAGGATAAATTTGACTATGATTACAATATGCCTCTTATATTTGATGATGAGAATAGTAATGATAGCTACTTTGTTGAATTTGCTCCCACTACAACTAATAAAATTGATTATGCTTATGTGGAGAGTAATAATTTTATGCATGAGACTCACGATAAGAATGCTTTATGTGATAGTTACATTGTTGAGTTTGCTCATGTTGCTACTGAAAGTTATTATGAGAGAGGAAAATATGGTTGTAGAAATTTTCATGTTACTAAAATGCCTCTCTATGTGCTGAAATTTTTGAAGCTATACTTGTTTTATCTTCCTATGCTTGTCACTTTGCTCTTCATGAACTTGTTTATGTACAAGATTCCTTTTCATAGGAAGCATGTTAGGCTTAAATGTGTTTTGAATTTGCCTCTTGATTCTCTCTTTTGCTTCAAATACCATTTCTTGCGAGTGCATCATCAAAACTGCTGAGCCCATCTTAATGGCTATAAAGAAAGAACTTCTTGGGAGATAACCCATGTGTTTATTTTGCTACAGTACTTTGTTTTATATTTGTGTCTTGGAAGTTGTTTACTACTGTAGCAACCTCTCCTTCTCTTAGTTTTGTGTTTTGTTGTGCCAAGTAAAGTCGTTGATAGTAAGGTTCATACTAGATTTGGATTACTGCGCAGAAACAGATTTCTTTGCTGTCACGAATCTGGGCAAAATTCTCTGTAGGTAACTCAGAAAATTATGCCAATTTACGTGAGTGATCCTCAGATATGTACGCAACTTTCATTAAATTTGAGCATTTTCATTTGAGCAAGTATGGTGCCTCAATAAAATTCGTCTTTACGGACTGTTCTGTTTTGACAGATTCTGCCTTTTATTTCGCATTGCCTCTTTTGCTACGTGGGATGGATTTCTTTGTTCCATTAACTTCCAGTAGCTTTGGGCAATGTCCAGAAGTGTTAACAATGATTGTGTCACCTCTGAACATGTGAATTTTTGATTATGCACTAACCCTCTAATGAGTTGTTTTGAGTTTGGTGTGAAGGAAGTTTTCAAGGGTCAAGAGAGGAGGATGATACAATGCGATCAAGAAGAGTGAAAAGCCTAAGCTTGGGGATGCCCCGGTGGTTCACCCCTGCATATTTCAAGAAGACTCAAGCATCTAAGCTTGGGGATGCCCAAGGCATCCCCTTCTTCATCGACAAATTATCAGGTTCCTTCTCTTGAAACTATATTTTTATTCGGTCACATCTTATGTACTTTACTTGGAGCGTCTGTATGTTTCTTGTTTTTGTTTTTGTTTGAATAAATACTTGTGTGGGAGAGAGACACGCTCCGCTGGTTCGTATGAACACATGTGTTCTTAGTTTTTAATTTTCATGGCGAAGGTTGAAACTGCTTCGTTAAATTGTTATATGGTTGGAAACGGGAAATACTACATGTGGTAATTGGTAGAATGTCTTGGATAATGTGATACTTGGCAATTGTTGTGCTCATGTTTAAGCTCTTACATCATATACTTTGCACCTATTAATGAAGAAATACATAGAGCTTGCTAAAATTTGGTTTGCATAATTGGTCTCTCTAAGGTCTAGATAATTTCTAGTATTGAGTTTGAACAACAAGGAAGGCGGTGTAGAGTCTTATAATGTTTACAATATGTCTTTTATGTGAGTTTTGCTGCACCGGTTCATCATTGTGTTTGTTTCAAACAACCTTGCTAGACTAAGCCTTGTATCGAGAGGGATTATTTCTCATGCATCCGAAACCCTTGAGCCAACCACTATGCCATTCGAGTCCACCATACCTACCTACTACATGGTATTTCTCCGCCATTCCAAAGTAAATTGCTTGAAGTGCTACCTTTAAATTTCTATCCTCTACCTTTGCAATATATAGCTCATGGGACAAATAGCTTAAAAACTATTGTGGTATTAAATATGTACTTATGCATTTTATTTCTTATAAGTTGCTTGTTGTGCGATAACCATGTTCCTGGGGACGCCATCAACTACCCTTTGTTGAATATCATGTGAGTTGCTATGCATGTTCGTCTTGTCTGAAGTAAGTGCGATTTACCACCTTATGGTTAGAGCGTGCATATTGTTAGAGAAGAACATTGGGCCGCTAACTAAAGCCATGATCCATGGTGGAAGTTTTAGTTTTGGACATATATCCTCAATCTCATATGAGAAAATTAATTGTTGCTACATGCTTATGCATAAAAGAGGAGTCCATTATCTGTTGTCTATGTTGTCCCGGTATGGATGTCTAAGTTGAGAATAATCAATAGCGAGAAATCCAATGCGAGCTTTCTCCTTAGACCTTTGTACAGGCGGCATAGAGGTACCCCTTTGTGACACTTGGTTAAAACATGTGCATTGCGATAATCCCGGTAATCCAAGCTAATTAGGACAAGGTGCGGGCACTATGTAATATCCCAGGTATTGGGGTTACAAATATAGAGGAAACAGATGTGTGCATTGCATTCATGCATAGAAAATCTGGGGAATTTTCGCGCTTTAAAGTAAAACAGATCCACGAATGGCGAAGTTTCACTTGACCTTGGTGGAATTGAAGTAGCTCATCAAGTCAAGCGCTATAAACCTCAATGTGACTTTGTTAAAACCTTGTTTTGGGTAAAGATGATTTGATCTAAGGGGTTAGATCAAATGGAACTATTAATCAACACAACAACACTTTACTCAATGATCAACTGCTTGACCTTATAAAAGATTACAATATGGTAATTCTTGCCATAGCATATGAACATCTATTCAATTACAAACCAAGTAACAATAATATGGAGAAACCATTCTTGACTATCTTCTCCATGTTTTAAAACTATCCATGATCCTACCATGAAACCTCATGGTATTCATTCCACTTCAACATTGGATTTATCACAAGGAGATCCACTCAAGAAGTATATATTCTTCTACATTCCAAATTATTATACATCAAACCTAGAGAGGTGAGAGTTCTATATTATTTATTAGAGAAGCAATGACAAACCTTGAGATAAATCTTAGATATACATCCATGTAATCAAAACATCATCCTAAGACCATAACCTTGGGATAATATTCAAGTCCTTCCTAAATGAGAGTGACCATTCATACTAATCCAAGCTTTACCTATTTAAGAATAAATGACAACATTTGAACTAAAGTATTAGGAGTTAAACCCTTTCATCTGGGAGTGATGAGATAACCAAATACCAAGTGGAATAAGACTATATCCATGAATTAGTGAAATAAGGATTGGACTACTCCAACTAAGTTAGACAATTGAATCTTTAGTTCAGCTACCTAAATAAATATTAGGAGTACACCATAAACCCTAGAATCAACCATTCCTATATGAGAGAACTCAAGCTATGGAGTTACACTAAAAATAGATGAGGCAACACCTGGATTTGAGAAAGAGAACTATTCTTATGACCAGATGATCATATCATCATTGTTGAGTAGAACCCTAACATAATATCTCAGGCATTCTCCTGGGATATAAACTTTAGAGGCAACCATAGTAGTCCCATCCAAGAAAGTAAAGTATAAGTACTATACCTTAGCTGATCAAGACAATACTTGATCATGGAAGTGAGAACCCCATTTAATGAGAGATCCTTAGGAAGCCAAACCTTGATCATTATTAATTCAGTGATGATCATAAACCCTAAGAACTTGAGGTATTGAGAATAAACCCTAATAGGATAAGTAGATCTCATTTCCACATGAAATTACTGGGAGATCACTAGTAAGCAACCATATGCTTATATTCCAACCTTAACTTGTGAATCACTTGGTGCTCATAAGTAGAATCCTACCATATCTATATTCCAAAGATTTAAGAACCTAAGAAAACTTTGGAGTTAAACTCTATACTTTATATGGTGAGAAACCATACATCCATATGACCAAAGTTAACTATAAAAAGAACTATAACCAATGTAGTTATTTTAATGATAAATTGAGGATAATAATAGAAGTTAAATGGTAGAAGATAAAAACCAATTCTCAAATCCTTAGTAATTAGGGAGGCACATAAGATATAAAGCAAGTAACCATAATACCATGGTTAGGGGAGATTAAGCCCTAGCAAATGCAATATGAGGTCATTCCAATTCCATAAACCAGAATTATATCTCAACTCTAGTTTAAGTATCACTATGGTGATCATAATATAAAATCATGCCATAATTGAGAATCAAACCCATGGCCATTATGGAAATATCATTAGAACCCTGGAATGGCATATTAATGAAATCTTATGCTTCACTTATTACACCTGAGAAAAACCCCTTGTGATACATGATACGTCTCCGACGTATCGATAATTTCTTATGTTCCATGCCACATTATTGATGTTATCTACATGTTTTATGCACACTTTATGTCATATTCGTGCATTTTCTGGAACTAACCTATTAACAAGATGCCGAAGTGCCAGTTGCTGTTTTCTGCTGTTTTTGGTTTCAGAAATCCTAGTAACGAAATATTCTCGGAATTGGACGAAATCAACGCCCAGGGTCCTATTTTGCCACGAAGCTTCCAGAAGTCCGAAGAGGAGACGAAGAGGGGCCACGAGGGGGCCACACCCTAGGGCGGCGCGGCCCCCCCTTGGCCGCGTGGCCCTGTGGTGTGGGGCCCTCGTGCCGCCTCCTGACCTGCCCTTCCGCCTACTTAAAGCCTCCGTTGCGAAACCCCCTGTACCGAGAGCCACGATACGGAAAACCTTCCAGAGACGCCGCCGCCGCCGATCCCATCTCGGGGGATCCAGGAGATCGCCTCCGGCACCCTGCCGGAGAGGGGAATCATCTCCCGGAGGACTCTACGCCGCCATGGTCGCCTCCGGAGTGATGTGTGAGTAGTCTACCCCTGGACTATGGGTCCATAGCAGTAGCTAGATGGTTGTCTTCTCCCCATTGTGCTATCATTGTCGGATCTTGTGAGCTGCCTAACATGATCAAGATCATCTATCTGTAATTCTATATGTTGCGTTTGTTGGGATCCGATGAATAGAGAATACTTGTTATGTTGATTATCAAAGTTATATCTATGTGTTGTTTATGATCTTGCATGCTCTCCGTTACTAGTAGATGCTCTGGCCAAGTAGATGCTTGTAACTCCAAGAGGGAGTATTTATGCTCGATAGTGGGTTCATGCCTGCATTGACACCTGGGACAGTGACAGAAAGTTCTAAGGTTGTGTTGTGTTGTTGCCACTAGGGATAAAACATTGATGCTATGTCTAAGGATGTAGTTGTTGATTACATTACGCACCATACTTAATGCAATTATCTGTTGCTTTGCAACTTAATACTGGAGGGGGTTCGGATGATAACCTGAAGGTGGACTTTTTAGGCATAGATGCAGTTGGATGGCGGTCTATGTACTTTGACGTAATGCCCAATTAAATCTTACTATACTCATCATGATATGTATGTGCATGGTCATGCCCTCTTTATTTGTCAATTGCCCAACTGTAATTTGTTCACCCAACATGTTGTTTATCTTATGGGAGAGACACCTCTAGTGAACTGTGGACCCCGGTCCAATTCTCTATACTGAAATACAATCTGCTGCAATACTGTTCTACTGTTTTCTGCAAACAATCATCTTCCACACAATACGGTTAATCCTTTGTTACAGCAAGCTGGTGAGATTGACAACCTCACTGTTTCGTTGGGGCAAAGTACTTTGGTTGTGTTGTGCAGGTTCCACGTTGGCGCCGGAATCCCTGGTGTTGCGCCGCACTACATCCCGCCGCCATCAACCTTCAACGTGCTTCTTGGCTCCTCCTGGTTCGATAAACCTTGGTTTCTTTCTGAGGGAAAACTTGCTGCTGTGCGCATCATACCTTCCTCTTGGGGTTCCCAACGAACGTGTGAGTTACACGCCATCAAGCTCTTTTAAGCGCCGTTGCTTGCAGTGAGATCAAGACACGCTGCAAGGGGAGTCTCCACTTCTCAATCTCTTTACTTTGTTTTTGTCTTGCTTAGTTTTATTTACTACTTTGTTTGCTGCACTAAATCAAAATACAAAAAAATTAGTTGCTAGTTTTACTTTATTTGCTATCTTGTTTGCTATATCAAAAACACAAAAAAATTAGTTACTTGCATTTACTTTATCTAGTTTGCTTTATTTTCTGTTGCTAAAATGGCCAACCCTGAAAATACTAAGTTGTGTGACTTCACAACCACAAATAATAATGATTTCTTATGCACACCTATTGCTCCACCTGCTACTACAGCAGAATTCTTTGAAATTAAACACTGCTTTCTTGAATCTTGTTATGCGAGAGCAATTTTCTGGTGTTAGTTCTGATGATGCTGCTGCCCATCTTAATAATTTTGTTGAACTATGTGAAATGCAAAAATATAAAGTTGTAGATGGTGACATTATAAAATTAAAATTGTTCCCTTTCTCATTAAGAGGAAGAGCTAAAGATTGGTTGCTATCTCTGCCTAAGAATAGTATTGATTCATGGACTAAATGCAAGGATGCTTTTATTTGTAGATATTATCCCCCTGCTAAAATTATATCTTTGAGGAGTAGCATAATGAATTTTAAACAATTAGATACTGAACATGTTGCTCAAGCTTGGGAAAGAATGAAATCTCTGGTTAAAAATTGCCCAACCCATGGACTGACTACTTGGATGATCATCCAAACCTTCTATGCAGGACTGAATTTTTCTTCGCGGAACCTATTGGATTCAGCTGCTGGAGGTACCTTTATATCCATCACTCTTGGTGAAGCAACAAAGCTTCTTGATAATATGATGATCAACTACTCTGAATGGCACACGGAAAGAGCTCCACAAGGTAAGAAGGTAAATTCTGTCGAAGAAACCTCTTCCTTGAGTGATAAGATTGATGCTATTATGTCTATGCTTGTGAATGATAGGACTAATATTGATCCTAATAATGTTCCGTTAGCTTCATTGGTTGCACAAGAAGAACATGTTGATGTAAACTTTATTAAAAATAATAATTTCAACAACAATGCTTACCGGAACAATTCTAGTAACAACTATAGGCCATATCCTTATAATAATGGCAACGGCTATGGTAATTCTTATGGGAATTCTTACAACAATAATAGGAATTCACCCCCTGGACTTGAAGCCATGCTTAAAGAATTTATTAGTACACAAACTGCTTTTAACAAATCTGTTGAAGAAAAGCTTGGGAAAATTGATATACTTGCTTCTAAAGTTGATAGTCTTGCTGCTGATGTTGATCTTTTGAAATCGAAAGTTTTGCCTAATGGAAATCATCATGACAAAATTACTACTACAGCAAATGCCATCCAAGTTAGAATTAATGAGAATATAAGATTGATGGCTGAACTGCGTGCTAGGTGGGATAGAGAAGAAAATGAAAAACTAGCTAAAGAGAAGAATGTAGCTAAAGTTTGTACTATTACCACCACTTGTAATGCTAATGCTACACATATTGCTGCACCTCCTACTAATAATAATAAAAGAATTGGTGTTAGCAATGTTTCCACTTCTAATGCAAAGCGCGAGAAACTGCACAAATCGCTAAAGCTGAAACTGCCTGTGATAAAACTGCTGAAATTTTTTCCAACATTGGGGATGATGATCCCATTGCTTTAGATTATAATGGTTTGAATTTTGATGATTGCCACATCTCTGAAGTTATAAAGTTCTTGCAAAAACTTGTTAAAAGTCCTAATGCTAGTGCTATAAATTTGGCTTTCACGCAACATATTACAAATGCTCTCATAAAAGCTAGAGAAGAGAAACTAGAGCGCGAAGCCTCTATTCCTATAAAGCTAGAGGATGGTTGGGAGCCCATCATTAAGATGAAGGTTAAAGATTTTCATTGTAATGCTTTATGTGATCTTGGTGCAAGTATTTCCGTTATGCCTAAGAAAATTTATAATATGCTTGACTTGCCACCATTGAAAAATTGTTATTTGGATGTTAATCTTGCTGATCATTCTACAAAGAAACCTTTGGGGAAAGTTAATAATGTTCGCATTACCGTTAACAATAACCTTGTCCCCGTTGATTTTGTTGTCTTGGATATTGAATGCAATGCATCTTGTCCCATTATATTGGGAAGACCTTTTCTTCGAACTGTTGGTGCTATCATTGATATGAAGGAAGGTAATATAAAATATCAGTTTCCTCTCAAGAAAGGTATGGAACACTTCCCTAGAAATAGAATGAAGTTACCTTTTGATTCTATTATGAGAACAAATTATGATGTTGACACTTCGTCTCTTGATAATACTTGATACACACTTTCTGCGCCTAGCTGAAAGGCGTTAAAGAAAAGCGCTTATGGGAGACAACCCATGTTTTTACCTACAGTACTTTGTTTTTATTTTGAGTCTTGGAAGTTGTTTACTACTGTAGCAACCTCTCCTTATCTTAGTTTAGTGTTTTGTTGTGCCAAGTAAAGCCGTTGATAGAAAAGTAAGTACTAGATTTGGATTACTGCGCAGTTCCAGATTTCTTTGCTGTCACGAATCTGGGTCTACCTCCCTGTAGGTAGCTCAGAAAATTAAGCCAATTTACGTGCATGATCCTCAGATATGTACGCAACTTTCATTCAATTTGAGCATTTTCATTTGAGCAAGTCTGGTGGCCTAATAAAATTCGTCAATACGAACTGTTCTGTTTTGACAGATTCTGCCTTTTATTTCGCATTGCCTCTTTTGCTATGTTGGATGAATTTCTTTGATCCACTAATGTCCAGTAGCTTTATGCAATGTCCAGAAGTGTTAAGAATGATTGTGTCACCTCTGAATATGTTAATTTTTATTGTCACTAACCCTCTAATGAGTTGTTCTAAGTTTGGTGTGGAGGAAGTTTTCAAGGATCAAGAGAGGAGTATGATGCAACATGATCAAGGAGAGTGAAAGCTCTAAGCTTGGGGATGCCCCGGTGGTCCACCCCTGCATATATCAAGAAGACTCAAGCGTCTAAGCTTGGGGATGCCCAAGGCATCCCCTTCTTCATCGACAACATTATCAGGTTCCTCCCCCCAAACTATATTTTTATTCCATCACATCTTATGTGCTTTGCTTGGAGCGTCGGTTTGTTTTTGTTTTTTGTTTTGTTTGAATAAAATGGATCCTAGCATTCACTTTATGGGAGAGAGACACGCTCCGCTGTAGCATATGGACAAGTATGTCCTTGGTTTCTACTCATAGTATTCATGGCGAAGTTTCTTCTTCGTTAAATTGTTATATGGTTGGAATTGGAAAATGATACATATAGTAATTGCTATAAATGTCTTGGGTAATGTGATACTTGGCAATTGTTGTGCTCATGTTTAAGCTCTTGCATCATATACTTTGCACCCATTAATGAAGAAATACATAGAGCATGCTAAAATTTGGTTTGCATATTTGGTTTCTCTAAGGTCTAGATAATTTCTAGTATTGAGTTTGAACAACAAGGAAGACGGTGTAGAGTCTTATAATGTTTTCAATATGTCTTTTATGTGAGTTTTGCTGCACCGGTTCATCCTTGTGTTTGTTTCAAATAAGCCTTGCTAGCCTAAACCTTGTATCGAGAGGGAATACTTCTCATGCATCCAAAATACTTGAGCCAACCACTATGCCATTTGTGTCCACCATACCTACCTACTACATGGTATTTTCCGCCATTCCAAAGTAAATTGCTTGAGTGCTACCTTTAAAATTCCATCATTCACCTTTGCAATATATAGCTCATGGGACAAATAGCTTAAAAACTATTGTGGTATTGAATATGTAATTATGCACTTTATCTCTTATTAAGTTGCTTGTTGTGCGATAACCATGTTCACTGGGGACGCCATCAACTACTCTTTGTTGAATTTCATGTGAGTTGCTATGCATGTTCGTCTTGTCTGAAGTAAGAGAGATCTACCACCTTATGATTAAGCATGCATATTGTTAGAGAAGAACATTGGGCCGCTAACTAAAGCCATGATCCATGGTGGAAGTTTCAGTTTTGGACAAATATCCTCAATCTCATATGAGAAAGTTATTAATTGTTGTTAGATGCTTATGCATAAAAGAGGAGTCCATTATCTGTTGTCTATGTTGTCCCGGTATGGATGTCTAAGTTGAGAATAATCAATAGCGAGAAATCCAATGCGAGCTTTCTCCTTAGACCTTTGTACAGGCGGCATAGAGGTACCCCATTGTGACACTTGGTTAAAACATGTGCATTGCGATGATCCGGTAGTCCAAGCTAATTAGGACAAGGTGCGGGCACTATTAGTACACTATGCATGAGGCTTGCAACTTGTAAGATATAATTTACATGATACATATGCTTTATTACTACCGTTGACAAAATTGTTTCATGTTTTCAAAATCAAAGCTCTAGCACAAATATAGCAATCGATGCTTTTCCTCTATGGAGGACCATTCTTTTACTTTCAATGTTGAGTCAGTTCACCTATTTCTCTCCACCTCAAGAAGCAAACACTTGTGTGAACTGTGCATTGATTCCTACATATTTGCTTATTGCACTTATTATATTACTCCATGTTGACAATATCCATGAGATACACATGTTACAAGTTGAAAGCAACCGCTGAAACTTAATCTTCCTTTGTGTTGCTTCAATGCTTTTACTATGAATTATTGCTTTATGAGTTAACTCTTATGCAAGACTTATTGATGCTTGTCTTGAAGTGCTATTCATGAAAAGTCTTTGCTTTATGATTCACTTGTTTACTCATGTCATATACATTGTTTTGATCGCTGCATTCACTACATATGCTTTACAAATAGTATGATCAAGGTTATGAGGGCATGTCACTCCAGAAATTATCTGTGTTATCGTTTTACCTGCTCGGGACGAGCAGAACTAAGCTTGGGGATGCTGATACGTCTCCGACGTATCGATAATTTCTTATGTTCCATGCCACATTATTGATGTTATCTACATGTTTTATGCACACTTTATGTCATATTCGTGCATTTTCTGGAACTAACCTATTAACAAGATGCCGAAGTGCGATTCTTTGTTTCTGCTGTTTTTGGTTTCAGAAATCCTAGTAACGAAATATTCTCGGAATTGGACGAAATCAACGCCCAGGGTCCTATTTTGCCACGAAGCTTCCAGAAGTCCGAAGAGGAGACGAAGAGGGGCCACGAGGGGGCCACACCCTAGGGCGGCGCGGCCCTCCCCCTTGGCTGCGCGGCCCTGTGGTGTGGGGCCCTCGTGCCGCCTCCTGACCTGCCCTTCCGCCTACTTAAAGCCTCCGTTGCGAAACCCCCTGTACCGAGAGCCACGATACGGAAAACCTTCCAGAGAAGCCGCCGCCGCCGATCCCATCTCGGGGGATCCAGGAGATCGCCTCCGGCACCCTGCCGGAGAGGGGAATCATCTCCCGGAGGACTCTACGCCGCCATGGTCGCCTCCGGAGTGATGTGTGAGTAGTCTACCCCTGGACTATCGGTCCATAGCAGTAGCTAGATGGTTGTCTTCTCCCCATTGTGCTATCATTGTCGGATATTGTGAGCTGCCTAACATGATCAAGATCATCTATCTGTAATTCTATATGTTGCGTTTGTTGGGATCCGATGAATAGAGAATACTTGTTATGTTGATTATCAAAGTTATATCTATGTGTTGTTTATGATCTTGCATGCTCTCCGTTACTAGTAGATGCTCTGGCCAAGTAGATGCTTGTAACTCCAAGAGGGAGTATTTATGCTCGATAGTGGGTTCATGCCTGCATTGACACCTGGGACGATGTGAGAAAGTTCTAAGGTTGTGTTGTCTTGTTGCCACTAGGGATAAAACATTGATGCTATGTCTAAGGATGTAGTTGTTGATTACATTACGCACCATACTTAATGCAATTGTGCATTTGCTTTGCAACTTAATACTGGAGGGGGTTCGGATGATAACCTGAAGGTGGACTTTTTAGGCATAGATGCAGTTGGATGGCGGTCTATGTACTTTGACGTAATGCCCAATTAAATCTCACTATACTCATCATGATATGTATGTGTGATACGTCCAAAACGTATCTACTTTCCCGAACACTTTTGCTATTGTTTTGCCTCTAATTTGTGTATTTTGGATGCAACTAACACGGACTAACGCTGTTTTCAGCAGAACTGCTCTGGTGTCTCGTTTTTGTGCAGAAATCCAACTTTCGGGAAAATCCTCGGAATTTATGCAGAAGGCCCTATTTTCCCAGAATAATGACGGAGCCAGAAGGTCAAGTAAGGTGGAGGCCCGAGGGCCCCACACCATAGGGCGGCGCGGCCCAGGGGGGGCCCGCGCGGCCCTGTGGTGTGGCCCCCTCGGCCGGCCTCCGACGCCCTCCTTCGGACTACTTATCGGTCTCGACCTAAAAACGCACGGAGAGAAGTCGAAGTCGCGAGAAACCCTCCAGAACGCCGCCACATCGCGAAACTCCGTCGCGGGAGCCAGAAGTCTCCGTTCTGGCACTCCGCCGGGACGGGGAATCGGAGGAGATCATCGCCGCCATCACCGCCAACGCCTCTACATCAACCAGCCATGTTTCCCCCATCCATGTGTGAGTAATTCTCCCGCTGTAGGCCGAAGGGGATGGTAGGGATTGGATGAGATTGGTCATGTAATAGCATAAGATTGTTAGGGCATAGTGCCTAGTGTCCGTAATTGGTACTTTGATGATATTGTTGCAACTTGTTATGCTTAATGCTTGTCACTAGGGCCCGAGTGCCATGATCTCAGATCTGAACATGTTATTGTTTCATCAAGATATTCATTGTTTATGGTCTTACCTATAAGTTGTATACACATGTCGTTGTCCGGAACCAATGGCCCCGAAGTGACAAGAATTGGGACAACCGGAGGGGATGGTAGCGATGTGAGGATCACATGTGTTCACGGAGTGTTAATGCTTTGCTCCGGTACTTTATTAAAAGGAGTACCTTAATATCCAATAGTTTCCCTTGAGGCCCGGCTGCCACCGGCTGGTAGGACAAAATATGTTGTGCAAGTTTCTCATTGCGAGCACGCACGACTATATATGGAACACATGCCTATTGATTGCTTTGTACTTGGACACCGTTTTATTATTATCTGCAAATGCCCTGCTATGATTGTTACATGAGTTTCTCTCATCCATGCAATGCCCATCATCCGTCCCCGTGCCTACAGTATTTTAATCCTGCTGTTTACTAAAATCACTACTGCTGTCTTTGTTACTCTGCTGCTGTTATTTCACTCACTCTTGCTATAAAACTGTTACTACTGATAAACTCTTGCGAACAAGTCTGTTTCCAGGTGCAGCTGAATTGACAACTCCGCTGTTAAGGCTTCCAAGTGTTCTTTGTCTCCCCTTGTGTCGAATCAATAAATTGGGTTTTACTTCCCTCGAAGACTGTTGCGATCCCCTATACTTGTGGGTCATCAAGACTATTTTCTGGCGCCGTTGCCGGGGAGCATAGCTTTATTTGGAAGTTCACTTGGATTAATATTGTTTGCTGCAAATTCTCCATCATGGGTAAACCTCGCGATACTAAGATCGCCATATTACCATCCACTACAAGAAAAGGTACAATTACGAATACCTCTGCTTTGCTCTTGATTCACCATCTGTGATTGATAAACTTGTTTCACCGCCGCATGCTTCAAATGCGGGTACTTCTGCTGAATCTGAAAACTCTCATAATATTGATAATGTTTCTACTGTGCTTGATGATAGTGGTTCTTTGGGATCCTTTCTAGATGCTACAATTGCTAGGTCTAGACAAATTGAAAATACTGAAACTCCTAATGCTACTACACCTGTTAGTTCACCTGAACTTGATTATTTTAGTGATGATCCTGAGGAAGATTATGTGGAGCTTAATGATGATTTTATTGAAAAATGCAATGCTACTACTGATGCAAGAAAAATTAAAAAGTTGCTTGCGAGAACATGCCGTTAGATATAAAGCTGTCTCCTGATCCTAAATTTGCCACATCTCCTATAAACATTAAGGATAAAGATTATGATTTTTCTCTTGATCTATCTCATATAGCTATTGTTGAGAAAACACCCTTTTGTGGTACTGAAAAAGAAAGTGTTGTTGAACACATGACTGAGTTATCTACTCTAAGTAGCTTGTTTTTACGATGATGTCAAGATGCGTACTTACTTTGTTGCTAAAATCTTTCCATTCTCATTAAAGGATGACGCTAAAACTTGGTATAATAATTTGCCACCTAATTCTATTAAAAGTCCAAATGAACTGCTTGATGTTTTCTTCCGCAAATACTTTCCTGCTAGTGCTCAACATATTGCTTTGCAGAGAATTTATAATTTTGACCAGGGAGATGAAGAGAAATTGCCTGAGGCTTGGGCGAGATTCTGCTCTCTTATTAGAGCTCGGCCTGATCATGATTTGGAAAAGCATGATTTACTTGATATATTTTATAGTGGACTAACCATTGAGTCTAGGGCATACCTGGATAGTTGTGCTGGTTGTGTTTTCAGGAAAAGAACTCAGGGCAATATTTGAAGAATTATTGGCTAAAATAAGCCGGAATCATGATGATTGGACTACGCCTGAACCAACTCCAACGCCAATATTGAAGAAGAGGGGTTTAATTAAATTGAATGATGAAGATATGAGGGAAGCCAAGGAAGTCTCTCAAGGAGAAAGGTATTAAATCTGAAGATGTGAAGAATCTACCTCCTATAGAAGATATATGTGAGATAATTCCCCCTTCATCCATGATTGAGGTAAACTCCCTTCAACGCTTTACTAGGGAAGATATTCCGTATTCGAAACCTCCTGCACAATGCTTAGATGAGTTTGATAATTATATTGTTAAGCAAGAAAATTTTAATATGAGAGTAGAGAATCATTTAATGGAAAATTCTCGAGCTATTAGTGAATTGCATGATATTGTGGAGAGAACCTCCAATGATGTTAAGATGCTTGTTAAACATTTTCATATGATTCAAACTCAAATTGATCAACTCACTAAAGTGCAAAATGACTTGTTGGGGAATAATTCTAAAGAGAAACATGCTTATGAAGTAACAACTAGAGGTGGTGTCTCTACCCAGGATCCTCTATATCCTGAAGGGCATCCCAAAAGAATTGAACAAGATTCTCAACACATTGAACCTAGTGCTCATTCTAGGAAGAAAAAGAAGAAGAAACATAAAAATGTTGTAGAATCCTCTGAACCTGCTAATGATCCTAATAGTATTTCTATTTCTGATGCTGAAACTGAAAGTGGTAATGAACATGATAAAGATAATGATAAGAATGATGCTTCTGATAAAGAAAATGTAGAAGATGAACCTGAAAAGCATGCTAAAAATAAAAAGTACACTAAAGAAGATTTTATTGCTGAGAAACATGGTAATGAAAGAGAACCTTGGGTGCAAAAGCAATTGCCTTTTCCTGCTAAGAAATTAAAATCAAAGGAAGAAGAACACTATAATAAATTTTGCGATTGGATGAAACCTTTATTCTTGCAAATCCCTTTGACGGATGCTATTAAATTGCCTCCTTATTCAAAGTATATGAAAGATATTGTTACTAACAAAAGGAAAATCCCCAATGAGGAAATTTCCACTATGCTTGCTAATTACTCTTTCAATGGCAAAATACCAAAGAAGTTGGGCGACCCAGGTATACCTACTATTCCTTGTTCTATCAAGAATAATTATGTTAAAACTGCTCTATGTGACTTGGGAGCCGGTGTTAGTGTTATGCCTTTTTCTCTTTATAAGAGACTTTACTTAGATAAGTTGATACCTACTGATATATCTTTGCAAATGGCTAATAAATCTACTGCTATTCCTGTTGGTATATGTGAGAATGTTCCTGTTCAAGTTACTACTAACTGCTTGATATTAACTGATTTTGTTGTGTTGGAAATGCCTGAAGATGATAATATGTCTATTATTCTTGGGAGACCTTTTCTTAACACCGCAGGGGCTGTTATTGATTGCAATAAAGGAAAGGTTACTTTCAATGTTGATGATAGGGAGCATACCGTTTATTTTCCCAAGAGGATTGAGAAAGCATGTGGAGTTAATACTATTTCTAATGTGAGAACTATCAAAGTGGGAACTATTGATTGTCCTATATATGAGCCTAAAGAAGAATATCAAACTCTCGTGATTGGATCCATATCAATACAATTCAAGGTAACATGATTGATTTGAGGTTTATTTCTTCTTATGCTATGAAAAAGTTATTTGGTGACAAGACTAGATCAACCTTGTTAACGAATACCTTTTATATGCATAGAGGAGGTAAACAATATCTCTTTCTTCCTCCATTTGCTCTAGTTGCTGTAGCATTTTTAATTTGCAAAGTTCCTTAGTTATTTGGAGATTTCAGAATTTTTCCTGGCCAGTAATAATAAACTAAATACCCAGAAATGTGCATTTTTCAAAGTTTTCAAAAATTCACAAAAATTATACCGTTGGTCCTATTTTTCGACGAGGCACCTGGGAGCACCAGAGGATGACCTGTGGGGCACCAGAGGGCGCCAAACCACAGGCCGGCGCGGCCAAGGTGGTGGCCGCGCCACCATGTGGTGTGGGCCCCTCCTTGCCCCACTTTGCCATCTCTTCCTCCCAGAACCTTCTCTCTCCCGAAAAAACTCGTACCAAGTTCCTCTCTCTCGCGTTTTTGCTCCAGAGCTCCAGATTTCTCGATCTCTTTGCTCAGCCCAGATTTCCTGCTGAAATTTGGCACATTTGCTCCTTGGTATGTGACTCCTCCACCCATCCAAGTAGAATTTTGTTTGGTTGAGTATATCTTGAATATTTTGCTGCTGTAGGTAACATGTTTAGTGAGCTTGCATGCTTGTTCTAAGTGGTAGAAACTAGTTTTGATGCATGATTAGTACTCTAGCAAGTTCCTATGGTAGTTTCCCTCAATTATATGTCACCAAATCAAATTTTTATATTGTTTGTTGAAATTTCAGAAAATGGAGTGGAATAGATATCACTTGAACCAGCAAGAATTGGAAGTCCAACAAGTTATGAGAGTCAATCGTGAAGAGGGAGTATACCCCTCTTACTACCCGTGCGCGGATTTTATGAGAAACGCGGGAATACTTGAAGATGTTCAAAGTCTAATTTCTCGTGCAGGGCTGAGTGACTTTGTTGAAGGAGAGCCAAGACAATATGTAAAATTAACCATGTCTTTTGTGCAGGACTTCAAGTTCAATTGGTCGCGATCTAACCCCACGGTCCAGTATAAAATTTACAATAAAGCTCTCAACTTGCCATTTAGTGTTTTTTGTGCAGCAATTAGAGTACCGCAATGGGGGTCATGTGAGAAGATAAGGGGATCGCCGCAAGAACTCTTGGACCTCTTCAAGATGATTAGCGATGGAAGGAGTTTCTTAGGGGATAATGGTAAAATCACTAGTATTCAGCTCCCGGCTATCCGCTACTTTGCCTATTTTATTACCAAATGCGTTCTTGCTAAAAAGATTGGTGGTAAACTTTCTATCCCGGATCTGGCTTTTCTAGCTGCGGCACTGCAAAATAGTAAGACTTATAATTTGGGGACATTGATAGCTTATAGACTTGCTACTAACCGTGAGAAAGGTGGAATTTGTGGAGGTCTCATCGCCTCTTGTTTACTAGCTTTTCATAATGTAGAACCTCATCATTTTGATATTCCATTCCCCATAGAAAGACTTGACTTAGCCTCTATGATTAAACATGAATTTGTTTCTGATTCCTCCAACTTGGGTAACCTGTATTACAAGATGATATTTTATAAGAAAGTTTGGAGAATAACTAAGAAAACTGAGAAACTAGTAAGATTGCCTGCGCCTGTTCTGTCTAACCTTGATTCCAGGGGAGATTGGTCGGTCACAGAAGGTGCACTGGATGCACACATAGAGAGAGGAGGCCAACATGCAAGAGACGACACGGAGGTCGAGGAGCACCTCGACTCATCATCCGATGCAGCAAGTTCCTCGCATCAACATGATGGATATGCGGAGCCTCCACGCTTTTCTTCTGCACAGGAGCTTTACTATGACTACTCCATGAATTACCCACCGGCAAGGAACAACGACCCTCGTTGGGGTTGAACTCCACTTAGGCCAAAAGCCTAAGCTTGGGGGGAGGTATACCGGCATCACTCATTCTTTGCATATTATGGTTGCTGGATACTTGCACATACTTGTTTTGTTCGTTTGAGTGGTTTTCTAATGAGAGGAAGATGATATTTGGGGAAGTGCTGCCTGAAAACAGATTCTGGAACGTTACCGTAAAAATTCTCAAAAATAGGCAGAGCGTCATTTTGAGCTGCCAATTTTTTTGCAGGTTCCCCAGGTTGTTATCTAACTTTCATTAGTTGAACACTTTTCGATCTGAGCAACGTAAGATTTTTGTAAAAATCGATTTCTGTACTGCTGTCAGGTTTTGGCAGATTTCTGCCATCCTGCTGTTATGTGTTTCTTTTAGTTTGCTATTTCTTGTTTTCGCTTTGTTTCTTTCCCAAAATACAAAAAGACCAAAAATATTTCTGTTGTTTCTCTTCACCATTTGTTTGCTTTGGTTTCTTGCATTTGTTTCACTTTATTTGCTATTGCTAGTTTGCTATAAGAAAACCCAAAAAGATTTTGCTTTGTTTGTTTGTTTCCTTTTGTTCTTGTTTCTAATTCGAAAACACCAAAAATATTTGCTGTTCTTCTTTGGTTTGTAAAGTTCTTTATGAGTTCAATGGTCTTCGGTGGCTGGAGCGTGGTTTTCATTTCATATTATCCAAGCTGCACAAGTGAAAAGGCAATAATGACGATCTACGACAATTGGATTGTGGTGAGAGGCTGGTATGAACTCTATTTGTTTTCATTTTTGTACATATACTCATCCATGTGAGCATGCTTAGTTGGTTCATGTGAGGTATATGTTATTTGAGAAAGTCTAGTAGTTTATGGTCTCTCATGTTTAGCTCCAATTTATTAATATGAGTAGCATGTCATGGATGTTCGCTTGCATTGTTTTATTCATAAGTAAGTATGGCATTGTGGTATCCTCCTCTGAATAATTCATTTATATCGACTTGGCACATGCTCACGCATGCATATGACTGAACAAAAAGTCAATTAAGCCTCGATGATCTATATTGCTTCAGAGTTCTTGTATCACTTTTATGCCTCCGTTAATTTATTTTGCCGCAAGCTTGATTATGACGATTCTTGCTCTCTTGATTTGTCGCTCCCTAGTCTATTGCTAGCCTTCACTTGTACTGAGCGGGAACGCTGCTCGTGCTTCCAAACACCTGAAAACCAAGTTGTTCCAAAAGTGTCCACCATAAATACCTATGCATGGCATTTCAAACCATTCCAAGTAAATTCTCGTGCGCTACCTTTAAAACCTTCAAAATGCTTCTCAATTTGTGTTTATGTTTCATAGCTCATGAGGAAGTATGTGGTGTTTAGCTTTCAACCTTGTCATTTACTTTTGACGGACTCTCATATGGACTAGTGGCACATCCGCTTATCCAATAATTTTGCAAAAAGAGCTGGCAATGGGATTCCCAGTCCCGAATTAATTAACTTAAATAGACACTCCTCCATGGTTTGTGATTGTTGGAAGGCACCCGAAGGATTCGGTTAGCCATGGCTTGTGTAAGCAAAGGTTGGGGGGAGTGTCATCATCATAATAAAACTAAAATAAAAAGGCACTCCTTCATGGTATGAGATTGTTGGTAGGCACCCGAGGATTCGGTTAGCCATGGTTTGTGAAAGAAAGGTTGGAAGGAGTGCCAAATAAACATGCAATAATTCATGGGAGCCGCTCTTGAAAGTCCGGTTGGCGAGGTAGTTAGTGTACCCATTACCATTCGTTGACAACAACAAACACCTCTCAAAATAATTTTACTCCTGTCTTTATAAAAATGAAAAGCTCTAGCGCATGTTAATCCCTGCTTCCCTCTGCGAAGGGTCAATCTTTTACTTTTATGTTGTGTCTCCATTATTTCTTTGAGCACTATCTTGAGAGCACAACTGTCATTCTTAGTATAATATGTTTGTCTCAAAATATGATTGATTGTGGTATAACTTTGATGCATTTATCTTTTGACAATCACTACTTCTAGTCTTTCTATGAACTCCAGAGGTGCCCGGGCATTTATGTTTTGCCAATCAAATACAGGCAAGCGAGATACCACTTTATCATACTCTCTTATGAACAGTGCAATCCTGCTTATATACATGATTCATGATGCTTATTATTAATTGTTGGTACCTCTCCATGATTGACATAGCTGTTAGATGATCTTATTTGCATGTATCTCATTATGAATTGCTTAAGTATTAGCCATAGCATGAGAATATATACATCATATGAGCAAATGTGTTCGTGAAAGTTCTTTTATCGCTCAGTTGTTAACTGAATTGCTTGAGGACAAGCAATAAGCTAAGCTTGGGGGGAGTTGATACGTCCAAAACGTATCTACTTTCCCGAACACTTTTGTTATTGTTTTGCCTCTAATTTGTGTATTTTGGATGCAACTAACACGGACTAACGCTGTTTTCAGCAGAACTGCTCTGGTGTCTCGTTTTTGTGCAGAAATCCAACTTTCGGGAAAATCCTCGGAATTTATGCAGAAGGCCCTATTTTCCCAGAATAATGACGGAGCCAGAAGGTCAAGTAAGGTGGAGGCCCGAGGGCCCCACACCATAGGGCGGCGCGGCCCAGGGGGGGCCCGCGCGGCCCTGTTGTGTGGCCCCCTCGGCCGGCCTCCGACGCCCTCCTTCGGACTACTTATCGGCCTCGACCTAAAAACGCACGGAGAGAAGTCGAAGTCGCGAGAAACCCTCCAGAACGCCGCCACATCGCGAAACTCCGTCGCGGGAGCCAGAAGTCTCCGTTCTGGCACTCCGCCGGGACGGGGAATCGGAGGAGATCATCGCCGCCATCACCGCCAACGCCTCTACATCAACCAGCCATGTTTCCCCCATCCATGTGTGAGTAATTCCCCCGCTGTAGGCCGAAGGGGATGGTAGGGATTGGATGAGATTGGTCATGTAATAGCATAAGATTGTTAGGGCATAGTGCCTAGTGTCCGTAATTGGTACTTTGATGATATTGTTGCAACTTGTTATGCTTAATGCTTGTCACTAGGGCCCGAGTGCCATGATCTCAGATCTTAACATGTTATTGTTTCATCAAGATATTCATTGTTTATGGTCTTACCTATAAGTTGTATACACATGTCGTTGTCCGGAACCAATGGCCCCGAAGTGACAAGAATTGGGACAACCGGAGGGGATGGTAGCGATGTGAGGATCACATGTGTTCACGGAGTGTTAATGCTTTGCTCCGGTACTTTATTAAAAGGAGTACCTTAATATCCAGTAGTTTCCCTTGAGGCCCGGCTGCCACCGGCTGGTAGGACAAAAGATGTTGTGCAAGTTTCTCATTGCGAGCACGCACGACTATATATGGAACACATGCCTATTGATTGCTTTGTACTTGGACACCGTTTTATTATTATCTGCAAATGCCCTGCTATGATTGTTACATGAGTTTCTCTCATCCATGCAACGCCCATCATCCGTCCCCGTGCCTACAGTATTTTAATCCTGCTGTTTACTAAAATCACTACTGCTGTCTTTGTTACTCTGCTGCTTTGTTATTTCACTATCTTTGCTATAAAACTGTTACTCTTGATAAACTCTTGCGAGCAAGTCTGTTTCCAGGTGCAGCTGAATTGACAACTCCGCTGTTAAGGCTTCGAAGTGTTCTTTGTCTCCCCTTGTGTCGAATCAATAAATTGGGTTTTACTTCCCTCGAAGACTGTTGCGATCCCCTATACTTGTGGGTCATCAATGTGCATGGTCATGCCCTCTTTATTTGTCAATTGCCCAACTGTAATTTGTTCACCCAACATGTTGTTTATCTTATGGGAGAGACACCTCTAGTGAACTATGGACCCCGGTCCAATTCTCTATACTGAAATACAATCTCTGTATCTTGTTCTCTTTTGTTTTACGCAAACAATCATCTTCCACACAATACGGTTAATCCTTTGTTACAGCAAGCCGGTGAGATTGACAACCTCACTGTTTCGTTGGGGCAAAGTACTTTGGTTGTGTTGTGTAGGTTCCACGTTGGCGCCGGAATCCCTGGTGTTGCGCCGCACTACATCCCGCCGCCATCAACCTTCAACGTGCTTCTTGGCTCCTCCTGGTTCGATAAACCTTGGTTTCTTTCTGAGGGAAAACTTGCTGCTGTGCGCATCATACCTTCCTCTTGGGGTTCCCAACGAACGTGTGAGTTACACGCCATCAATACATCTTATAAATAAGACCATATGGGTGATTATCAACCACTTACCTATATAATTAAGACCCAACCTTGAGGAGAGTAATATTTACTGTAGGTATTTCAAAGGATTATGAGACCATAACACTAATGTTAGCTTTAATTTGGGTTATCATCAAACCTACAAAACCTTAATAAAAAGTTGCTCACATGAAATAATATGCAAGTTATTTAATCCTAAAATGGAAACCAGTACATAATAACCATCTCTGAAATATGTGGAGATGAAAGTATGAACTGTCATAAATCTAAACAGAATTGATTACATAATAAAAAGTGAATTAAAGTAAAAAATAAGTTTATGTCCAAATGTTATTTTGAATAAATTCACAAATATGCAAGTAATTTAATATAAAATATGAATTTAATATAAGATAGTGAAACAATAGTTAGTATTCTGAATATTGGATGGATTAGCATATTTACAAATTATTTACAAACAGTATTGAATTCAAATATGAATTCAAATTGAAGATATAAAACAGAAAATAAAAACAGAAAAGAAAAAAAGGAGAAAGACATTACCTGGCCGAGCAGCCCACCATTCCAACCAACCACTGGCCCAGTAGCAGCCCAAGTCGAGCCCAACAACAGCAGCCCGTACCTCTTCGTTAAAAAAATCAGGGGAGGGTCGTCCTCATCCCCTTCCTTCCGCATGCCGGCCAGCACGACGCCGTGCTCGTCTTCCTCTTTGTGCTGTCGACCTCTCCGTGCTCCACCACGTGACGAGGCAGGTCACTGAGCCCTATAAGTACCCTGGACAACGAAATAGCTCCGTTTCCCCTCTTCCCTCTCCTCAATTCATCTATGCCGACACCCTGGCTCCGCCAGTCTTCGTTACCGCCGGTGACAGAGACCTCCCCGAGCCAAGCGGAGCATACCATCGTGACCGCCGTCGTCGACAAGCCCAGGCCACGGGAGGAATTGAGCTGAGGCACCCGAAATCGACGCCGGCGAGATCATCTTCTCCGACACCGGCAGCTGTGAATTCCGGTGAACCAAGCCTCCCCGAGCTTCACCGAGCTCACCAACAGCCTCAGGTTGATCTTGCGCCTCTCTGGAGCTCATTATTTCGAGTTATTGGTGCGATTAGCTAGCAGTAGCTTGGTGGCCGGGATTGCGCCGCCGCGGAGGTGTTCGCCGGAGCCATCTCCGGTGACCTTTCGGAAGCATCGACACCACCATCGTTCTCAGAACACCGAGGGGATGCGGAAACACCTATTAGCTCATCCCGAGGGGCAGTAGAACGGCGTCGCCGCCGTGCACCGGCTCACCGGCGTTGAGCCGTCGATGATGCCTATGTGGCGGTGGGGCTCGAATATTGGCTTGACCCAGTCAACTGCCAACGAGGCAGCTGACTCGGATCAGACCCCACCTGTCTGCGTCTTAAGGTAGAACCCAACCGGTACAATTGGTATTTTCCATTTAATTGAAATTCCAGAAAATAGTTTAAACTTTACAAAATCATAGATAATTCATTTTAACTCAGAAAAAGGTAAATAATATATCAAAATTCTTAGAAAAGAAAAATATATCCAATAAAAATATAAAATGAAATTTTTATTTTTAATAAAAATTCAATTATTTAATACTTGTCATTTAAGCCTTTTATTTTAAATTCTAAATACAATTAAAAATTTAGAAATTAAGAAACCATTTATAAATTAAATAAAACCAGTAAGCAAATAAAGAAAATATGAAAACTAATTTTCTTTATTTGCAATCATATTAAATCATTATTAGGGAAATTTAAACCCTAATTAATAATTACCTTACTTATTAATTCATTAAAAATAATAAAATGCCAAATCCAATATTAATTTTATTTCAAAGTTATTAATAACTTCAACCTTAAAGTGAAGTTATTAATTCAAGAACTTTAGGGTATTTAGAAAACCCTAATTTCATAAGTAATAAAACCAGGAACTCATCATTTCATGTGAAACCCTAAACCCTAACTACATTTAGAACCTAGTTCCATTATTACATGTGAACCCTAACTTGCTTCTAACCTAAACCCAAGGTTAGAACATATGATCATGGTACTTTATTTCAAATCATAGAGCCATCATTAGCAACTAAAAGACATACATATGTTCACATAAAATGTAGAACCCTATCACTAGCAATTTAGTATTCCATGTATACATATCACTAAACCTAGTTGATCAAGTAGGATCAACCAAGTTTAAACCCTAGCCTCTACTGTCAAAACCATCATCCTTATTCATCCATGCTTAGCATCACACCATTGTGATGAACCCTAATAACAACTATACCAAATATTGTGCATTACCTAACCATATTCCACTAAACCCTACTAGTGTGAGATACTTATGAACCATCCTATTTAGGAACCAGCCATCCTCTACTTAGAAACCCAACAGCTAATACAAGACAACCTCAAACTTAATTGTTATACTTCTTATTATTTAAGAAGTATGTTCTTCAAAAGTTATTCTTTTGAAGTAAACAGAGAACCATCATCAACCCTGCTTATAAGAACCTATAAGTCCTAGCCAGCTATCACTAGCAAGATAAACCAACCTTGACCACAACCATGTATAATGAATTGCTTAGGATGCCTAGGCTTATCTTAACCAATCAAGCCTAGTTGCTGATGAATCCAACTATGTTGTGATCCATCTACTACTTACTCCAGAAACCAATTAGAACCATAGAAAACCATAGAACCTCACAAACCTAATTATCATACTTGTTCTTTATCAAAGTACATGTTCTTTAAAAGTTATTCTTTTAAAGTATATGATAATCAATCATTAACCATGCCATATAGTACTAAAACTGACCTTTATTACGTACTTGTTAACATTATGCCAATTATCATTCTTTGTGTGCTCAATTGATTATTATGCTCTATTATCTACCTGTTTATAATACCAAGTAAACCACACTTGAATAAGAACTTTGTATGTGAATCACTCTAAAGGTGCAACACACCCTGAACTAATCATTACAACTCACTGATCCTAAATCATCGGGGTTAGGTCACCCTTAGAGCGATTGCATCTCATACTTATGCATTATTGCATCCTTGCCAATCTTTTAAACATCTTCCTTACCGGACGATGATGCTATTTCAGAATTTGGAGTTACTACGTATCGAAGACCTTGCCTGCATAATCTTGCAGTCAAGAAAGGCAAGTTCATCACTTGCTCATGTCATTTGAGTATTTATATCAAATTACTTGCAAAGTATTATGGTTATCACTATTGCATAAAAATCAAAACCACTACTTTCATAACTATGAATATGACTATGTGGTGGGCAATGGAACCATGGATTGTGTTGATATGGTGGAGGTTCCATTGCAAGGGTTATATCCATCTAGGATTAAACAACAAATGTCGCCAGTGATTCTTGTGCCGTAATAACCGTGTTAACCATAAGATCCGGAGTGGGACGGAGTAGTCAAAAGTGTTTCCACCTCTCGTTCATCAACGGATGCGCTTTACCGTAGACACTTGTATCTGTCAGGGCAAGCGGTTGGCTGGGGAAGCCTTAAGTCCCCACGGCATAGTCCGTAGACACTTGTCGCTCGAAGAGCAAGCGGTTGGCTGGGGAAGCCTTAAGTCCCCACGGTATTGCGGTCTATGATGGGTTACAGCTACCGGCGAAGGAGTTTGGTTTGATCCCAAACTGTCGTCGTGGTCGGGGTCCACCCGTGAGTGGGAATAATGGGACCGGCGAGGACCCAGGGTCGGGGCATGCAACAAAGGGTGGGTGTTCGAGGTAGCGGAGGAACATGATTGGCTAGACCTTATACCGGGCCTCACACCATAGGAAGTGTGGACAAGCCTGCAGCTTGGTTGGCACCAAGGTTAAGATCTCTTATGGGTAAAGCAACACACCTCTGCAGAGTGTAAAGAACCGTGACCTGTCACTCCCTGTTCCGGGATATGGAACTGCGAACGCGGCCGGAAAGGAGCTCCATGAAGTTCTAGTAAACCGGTGAAGGCTGACGGACATAGTTCTTCTAAATAAAAGCAACCTTTTGAAGAAATGGTTATGAAAACCTGCATTGGTATTAGACTTTCTGGTCTAATGCTGTAGCTAGTGCATTAAACACCTCTTTCCTATAATGAACTTGTTGAGTACGCTCGTACTCATCCCACTCTTAAATCCCCTGCTTAGATATGGAGGCATCGAAGGAGGATCTACAGTGCAACTCGAAGGCCGAGGAGTCAACAACTACTTCAAGAGACAGGAACTTGTCAGAGGAGTCAGATACCACATCCAACACGGAGAAAACCTAGTTTAGCCATAGAAGGGAACTAGCTTCCTAAACCTAGCTCCTATTTAGCTAGAATCTATTCTTAGCCTCTGTAGTTAGCGAAATATTCTACAAATAGAGTCGGTGATAAGACTAGACTATGAGTCGTTCTTCTGGAGTTTATTTGCAGTTTTACCTCATTGTAAAGTAGGAGGCTGTGATGATATTATGTAACAGAGTCGATGTTGTAATTCTATAGACATACCTTGGACCCGCATATGTTTCTGTTGTACCACTCTGAGCGATATCATACTAGTGGAACGGTGTTTCATTGGTGTTATATCAGACTTGCATACTACACCATGCAGTGGTATGCCGGGTCACCACAGTTGGTATCAGAGCAAATGCTTTGACCCTAGGAGTAAAACCCTTTAAAGGAGACCTATAGGATTGGTAGTGTCTATAGGAAGTTGTCCTAGGTAAACCAAATACTTCTTATGACTTGAGATGGATATTCACTTGAGAATAATCCTGACACACTTGAGTCAACATTTCTTACCTATCTTTACTAAGTAACGTTAGCTAATCCCAAATATGTAGTATACCATTAAGTCCTTAGAACAATAGATGAGTAGATCACAGTTGGTATACAATACATGGTAGTCCAAAGAGAGGATACAACCAAAAGGAAGCTATCCTATTGGAAGATGTGTACCAACACATGTTATGGTTAAGTAAGAATTATCCAGACCTGTAATAGGAGTAATATCAAGTGATGTAGATAATTAAGATATCCTAATAGAAAATGTAGACCAAGTTAAGTAATGAGTAAGTAAATTATCTAGACATGTGAAACAATTGATAGTAAGTGATAACTATGAGTCATATGAAGTAGTATAGACCATGATGAGTCAATCATGGGAAATAAGGAAGAGTGATAGGAATAGTATATGTCTACTTACAAGGTAGAGTTGCTAATCATATATGATTCACCTGAGAATCATTATGTGATGTACTAGAGCCTCATAAATATTTAGAAGAAGTACAATAAGAAGCTAGTTGTTCAACAACAGTGCAAGAATTGTTTTCCAAAACAATAAGAAGTGTGCCAAGCACATCATGACCATAGTCTTATGATAGAAATACTTGGAAATATAGCAACTATATTCCAATAGTTATGTGTTTAGAATAGCCATATTACAACCTAGACATATCTTAGTCCTCAACAAAATGGAAGTTAAGTAGTACTTCCAAAGGAAATTAGGTTAACCTTAACCATCCCAAACCACTTTGTTTCAAGTTTATCTCATTGCAAATGTGCAATTAAGGTAAAGGTTGAGATAAATAGTAGAATTCCATATATTCGTGCGAAGTATCACGATATAAACCTATCTTATGTGGTGTTATATACTACACATCTCAGCCTGATGTTTAGAGATGTCTTACTTAACTAATATATTCAGGCTTATGATGATGTGTATTATAAACACAAAGCTGAATCTTCTTGGATTTTAATGGATTTTCATTGTTTGACTAGATCCATACCTGAAGTTTGACTTTGATATGCAAATGCATGTTGCAATATCAAGTCCTTACTTGATGCTATAGATCTAGAGGGTAATAGTATTCGTGTGAGGAAGTGACGAATTCTGGAAGATTCCGAAGACAAGATGAAGGTTCATCAGAGAAAGGAAGCAAAGTTGTGGGAAGCAACCACAAAACTTTGAAGGAAGTATCAATCAAAACTCATGCTTTACCTCAACAGAGGAGTACTTTAGTACATAAGAAGCATGAAGTTAAGAAATCTGGTGATTATGGTGAAGCTGAAGCAGATCCATAGTCAACATAGAAGAGGGAATGCATGGGAAATCACTAAGGATACTATATTCATAGTGAAAGTTAGTGGTTTTCTTGCAAAATAAACCCTGAATGAAGGAAGATGATATATGAAATCATAGCAGATATAAGAAGACCATAATGGGTATCAGAAGACCACAGTTGTGGTATAGGATCAATACTAAGAGATAAAGTAGAAGATGTCTCGTCCAGTTGAACAGAACCTATAATAGAATCCATTTTTAGATAACAAATAGCCACAATTGATATCAAGTAGTCCATAATTGGATTATTTGTACCAAAAAATTGTGAACAAATAAAACTTTGTTAGCCAAATAACAATGACCTATAATCATTTAGTCGAAGGATTCACATTGGATGTCCACAACTGAGTGGATATACCACAAACATTCTTCATGAGACCTTAGAAGAAGTACAAACCATAAGTTAGACCTAGACCAATATTTTAGTCATAAGTCCAATAGTTGGAAGAAAAGGAGTTGAAGAACATAAGAAAACTCTAAGGGGTAGAGTAAAGATTGAGTTGGATGTACCACGATTCAATACTTTGAGTAGGATATAAGAAGAAGGTCTGAACTGAGAGGAAGTTCGATCTTATTCTCATAAGATTAATGAACACTACTTTCAGAAGGATGCCAGACCAGAAGCCGAGGTTTATACCTCAAGGAAGTAAGAAGTGGACTATAACTCGAGAAAGTGAGTAAGATTTACTCAGAAGTACGAAAGCTCAAGTAAGCTAAGCTTAATGAAGTTGGAAGAAGGAAATATAGGAGACCAAATATAGCTCAAGAAGATCAAAGACTGAAGTAGATTGACTATACCAAAACTAAAGACTAATAGAATTATTCCTTTCATGGAACCTAAAGGAACCAAAATAGTATAGGTATCAATTATAAACCATGATTGGATGGACTAAATGAGTCTAATCCATTCTTAGAGGAATAAACCATCATGATCATTCCCATGTTAAGTACCTTACCTAGTACCATTATTGCAGTTTTGGTAGTAAGGGAAAACAAAGATTTATTTTACCAATTAGGAGTATATTATCAAATTAGTCTTCAGTTAAGACTAGCAGCACCAGAAGAAGTCTCATCATTGATTCTTCAATGAGAAAGGAAACAATCTTATAGAGTTGAAAGAAATCAAATAATTAAAGTTAGAAGCCATGGCTCAGAGACAGGTATTATTAGATACCAGAGAAAAATCATAGAACTGGAGTAAGAAACTAATGTTCAGAGACAAACCCTAATGGATTCCAGGAAAAATCTGGACAAGGGATATATACAATTATATCCAGTGAGATCACCACGGAGTTTGAGAAAAGAAGTAGTCTGCACAAGTCAGATCCACACTCCGAAACGTGAGAGAGATCAAACTTCGAGGACGAAGTTTAGTTTAAGGGGTAGAGACTGTAATATCCCAGGTATTGGGGTTACAAAAATAGAGGAAACAGATGTGTGCATTGCATTCATGCATAGAAAATCTGGGGAATTTTCGCGCTTTAAAGTAAAACAGTCACAGTAACTGAAGTTTCACTTGACCTTGGTGGAATTGAAGTAGCTCATCAAGTCAAGCGCTATAAACCTCAATGTGACTTTGTTAAAACCTTGTTTTGGGTAAAGATGATTTGATCTAAGGGGTTAGATCAAATGGAACTATTAATCAACACAACGACACTTTACTCAATGATCAATTGCTTGACCTTATAAAAGATTACAATATGGTAATTCTTGCCATAGCATATGAACATCTATTCAATTACAAACCAAGTAACAATAATATGGAGAAACCATTCTTGACTATCTTCTCCATGTTTTAAAACTATCCATGATCCTACCATGAAACCTCATGGTATTCATTCCACTTCAACATTGGATTTATCACAAGGAGATCCACTCAAGAAGTATATATTCTTCTACATTCCAAATTATTATACATCAAACCTAGAGAGGTGAGAGTTCTATATTATTTATTAGAGAAGCAATGACAAACCTTGAGATAAATCTTAGATATACATCCATGTAATCAAAACATCATCCTAAGACCATAACCTTGGGATAATATTCAAGTCCTTCCTAAATGAGAGTGACCATTCATACTAATCCAAGCTTTACCTATTTAAGAATAAAGGACAACATTTGAACTAAAGTATTAGGAGTTAAACCCTTTCATCTGGGAGTGATGAGATAACCAAATACCAAGTGGAATAAGACTATATCCATGAATTAGTGAAATAAGGATTGGACTACTCCAACTAAGTTAGACAATTGAATCTTTAGTTCAGCTACCTAAATAAATATTAGGAGTACACCATAAACCCTAGAATCAACCATTCCTATATGAGAGAACTCAAGCTATGGAGTTACACTAAAAATAGATGAGGCAACACCTGGATTTGAGAGAGAGAACTATTCTTATGACCAGATGATCATATCATCATTGTTGAGTAGAACCCTAACATAATATCTCAGGCATTCTCCTGGGATATAAACTTTAGAGGCAACCATAGTAGTCCCATCCAAGAAAGTAAAGTATAAGTACTATACCTTAGCTGATCAAGACAATACTTGATCATGGAAGTGAGAACCCCATTTAATGAGAGATCCTTAGGAAGCCAAACCTTGATCATTATTAATTCAGTGATGATCATAAACCCTAAGAACTTGAGGTATTGAGAATAAACCCTAATAGGATAAGTAGATCTCATTTCCACATGAAATTACTGGGAGATCACTAGTAAGCAACCATATGCTTATATTCCAACCTTAACTTGTGAATCACTTGGTGCTCATAAGTAGAATCCTACCATATCTATATTCCATAGATTTAAGAACCTAAGAAAACTTTGGAGTTAAACTCTATACTTTATATGGTGAGAAACCATACATCCATATGACCAAAGTTAACTATAAAAAGAACTATAACCAATGTAGTTATTTTAATGATAAATTGAGGATAATAATAGAAGTTAAATGGTAGAAGATAAAAACCAATTCTCAAATCCTTAGTAATTAGGGAGGCACATAAGATATAAAGCAAGTAACCATAATACCATGGTTAGGGGAGATTAAGCCCTAGCAAATGCAATATGAGGTCATTCCAATTCCATAAACCAGAATTATATCTCAACTCTAGTTTAAGTATCACTATGGTGATCATAATATAAAACCAGGCCATAATTGAGAATCAAACCCATGGCCATTATGGAAATATCATTAGAACCCTGGAATGGCATATTAATGAAATCTTATGCTTCACTTATTACACCTGAGAAAAACCCCTTGTGATACATCTTATAAATAAGACCATAAGGGTGATTATCAACCACTTACCTATATAATTAAGACCCAACCTTGAGGAGAGTAATATTTACTGTAGGTATTTCAATGGATTATGAGACCATAACACTAATGTTAGCTTTAATTTGGGTTATCATCAAACCTACAAAACCTTAATAAAAAGTTGCTCACATGAAATAATATGCAAGTTATTTAATCCTAAAATGGAAACCAGTACATAATAACCATCTCTGAAATATGTGGAGATGAAAGTATGAACTGTCATAAATCTAAACAGAATTGATTACATAATAAAAAGTGAATTAAAGTAAAAATAAGTTTATGTCCAAATGTTATTTTGAATAAATTCACAAATATGCAAGTAATTTAATATAAAATATGAATTTAATATAAGATAGTGAAACAATAGTTAGTATTCTGAATATTGGATGGATTAGCATATTTACAAATTATTTACAAACAGTATTGAATTCAAATATGAATTCAAATTGAAGATATAAAATAGAAAATAAAAACAGAAAAGAAAAAAAGGAGAAAGACATTACCTGGCCGAGCAGCCCACCATTCCAACCAACCACTGGCCCAGTAGCAGCCCAAGTCGAGCCCAACAACAGCAGCCCGTACCTCTTCGTTAAAAAATCAGGGGAGGGTCGTCCTCATCCCCTTCCTTCCGCATGCCGGCCAGCACGACGCCGTGCTCGTCTTCCTCTTTGTGCTGTCGACCTCTCCGTGCTCCACCACGTGACGAGGCAGGTCACTGAGCCCTATAAGTACCCTGGACAACGAAATAGCTCTGTTTCCCCTCTTCCCTCTCCTCGATTCATCTATGCCGACACCGTGGCTCCGCCAGTCTTCGTTACCGCCGGTGATAGAGACCTCCCCGAGCCAAGCGGAGCATACCATCGTGACCGCCGTCGTCGACAAGCCCAGGCCACGGGAGGAATTGAGCTGAGGCACCCGAAATCGACGCCGGCGAGATCATCTTCTCCGACACCGGCAGCTGTGAATTCCGGCGAACCAAGCCTCCCCGAGCTTCACCGAGCTCACCAACAGCCTCAGGTTGATCTTGCGCCTCTCTGGAGCTCATTATTTCGAGTTATTGGTGCGATTAGCTAGCAGTAGCTTGGTGGCCGGGATTGCGCTGCCGCGGAGGTGTTCGCCCGAGCCATCTCCGGTGACCTTTCGGAAGCATCGACACCACCATCGTTCTCATAACACCGAGGGGATGCGGAAACACCTATTAGCTCATCCCGAGGGGCAGTAGAACGGCGTCGCCGCCGTGCACCGGCTCACCGGCGTTGAGCTGTCGATGATGCCTATGTGGCGGTGGGGCCCGAATATTGGCTTGACCCAGTCAACTGCCAACGAGGCAGCTGACTCGGATCAGACCCCACCTGTCTGCGTCTTAAGGTAGAACCCAACCGGTACAATTGGTATTTTCCATTTAATTGAAATTCCAGAAAATAGTTTAAACTTTACAAAATCATAGATAATTCATTTTAACTCAGAAAAAGGTAAATAATATATCAAAATTCTTAGAAAAGAAAAAATCTATCCGATAAAAATATAAAATGAAATTTTTATTTTTAATAAAAATTCAATTATTTAATACTTGTCATTTAAGCCTTTTATTTTAAATTCTAAATACAATTAAAAATTTAGAAATTAAGAAACCATTTATAAATTAAATAAAACCAGTAAGAAAATAAAGAAAATATGAAAACTAATTTTCTTTATTTGCAATCATATTAAATCATTATTAGGGAAATTTAAACCCTAATTAATAATTACCTTACTTATTAATTCATTAAAAATAATAAAATGCCAAATCCAATATTAATTTTATTTCAAAGTTATTAATAACTTCAACCTTAAAGTGAAGTTATTAATTCAAGAACTTTAGGGTATTTAGAAAACCCTAATTTCATAAGTAATAAAACCAGGAACTCATCATTTCATGTGAAACCCTAAACCCTAACTACATTTAGAACCTAGTTCCATTATTACATGTGAACCCTAACTTGCTTCTAACCTAAACCCAAGGTTAGAACAGATGATCATGGTACTTTATTTCAAATCATAGAGCCATCATTAGCAACTAAAAGACATACATATGTTCACATAAAATGTAGAACCCTATCACTAGCAATTTAGTATTCCATGTATACATATCACTAAACCTAGTTGATCAAGTAGGATCAACCAAGTTTAAACCCTAGCCTCTACTGTCAAAACCATCATCCTTATTCATCCATGCTTAGCATCACACCATTGTGATGAACCCTAATAACAACTATACCAAATATTGTGCATTACCTAACCATATTCCACTAAACCCTACTAGTGTGAGATACTTATGAACCATCCTATTTAGGAACCAGCCATTCTCTACTTAGAAACCCAACAGCTAATACAAGACAATCTCAACCTTAATTGTTATACTTCTTATTATTTAAGAAGTATGTTCTTCAAAAGTTATTCTTTTGAAGTAAACAGAGAACCATCATCAACCCTGCTTATAAGAACCTATAAGTCCTAGCCAGCTATCACTAGCAAGATAAACCAACCTTGACCACAACCATGTATAATGAATTGCTTAGGATGCCTAGGCTTATCTTAACCAATCAAGCCTAGTTGCTGATGAATCCAACTATGTTGTGATCCATCTACTACTTACTCCAGAAACCAATTAGAACCATAGAAAACCATAGAAACTCACAAACCTAATTATCATACTTGTTCTTTATCAAAGTACATGTTCTTTAAAAGTTATTCTTTTAAAGTATATGATAATCAATCATTAACCATGCCATATAGTACTAAAACTGACCACTGTTCTGTACTTGTTAACATTATGCCAATTATCATTCTTTGTGTGCTCAATTGATTATTATGCTCTATTATCTACCTGTTTATAATACCAAGTAAACCACACTTGAATAAGAACTTTGTATGTGAATCACTCTAAAGGTGCAACACACCCTGAACTAATCATTACAACTCACTGATCCTAAATCATCGGGGTTAGGTCACGCTTAGAGCGATTGCATCTCATACTTATGCATTATTGCATCCTTGCCAATCTTTTAAACATCGTCCTTACCGGACGATGATGCTATTTCAGAATTTGGAGTTACTACGTATCAAAGACCTTGCCTGCATAATCTTGCAGTCAAGAAAGGCAAGTTCATCACTTGCTCATGTCATTTGAGTATTTCTACCAAATTACTTGCAAAGTATTATGGTTATCACTATTGCATAAAAATCAAAACCACTACTTTCATAACTATGAATATGACTATGTGGTGGGCAATGGAACCATGGATTGTGTTGATATGGCGGAGGTTCCATTGCAAGGGTTATATCCATCTAGGATTAAACAACAAATGTCTTGATGATTCTTGTGCCGTAATAACCGTGTTAACCATAAGATCCGGAGTGGGACGGAGTAGTCAAAAGTGTTTCCACCTCTCATTCATCAACGGATGCGCTTTACCGTAGACACTTGTATCTGTCAGGGCAAGCGGTTGGCTGGGGAAGCCTTAAGTCCCCACGGCATAGTCCGTACACACTTGTCGCTCGAAGAGCAAGCGGTTGGCTGGGGAAGCCTTAAGTCCCCACGGTATTGCGGTCTATGATGGGTTGCAGCTACCGGCGAAGGAGTTTGGTTCGATCCCAAACTGTCGTCGTGGTCGGGGTCCACCCGTGAGTGGGAATAATGGGACCGGCGAGGACCCAGGGTCGGGGCATGCAACAAAGGGTGGGTGTTCGAGGTGGCGGAGGAACATGATTGGCTAGACCTTATACCGGGCCTCACACCATAGGAAGTGTGGACAAGCCTGCAGCTTGGTTGGCACCAAGGTTAAGATCTCTTATGGGTAAAGCAACACACCTCTGCAGAGTGTAAAGAACCGTGACCTGTCACTCCCTGTTCCGGGATATGGAACTGCGAACGCGGCCGGAAAGGAGCTCCATGAAGTTCTAGTAAACCGGTGAAGGCTGACGGACATAGTTCTTCTAAAAAAAAGCAACCTTTTGAAGAAATGGTTATGAAAACCTGCATTGGTATTAGACTTTCTGGTCTAATGCTGTAGCTAGTGCATTAAACACCTCTTTCCTATAATGAACTTGTTGAGTACGCTCGTACTCATCCCACTCTTAAATCCCCTGCTTAGATATGGAGGCATCGAAGGAGGATCTACAGTGCAACTCGAAGGCCGAGGAGTCAACAACTACTTCAAGAGACAGGAACTTGTCAGAGGAGTCAGATACCACATCCAACACGGAGAAAACCTAGTTTAGCCATAGAAGGGAACTAGCTTCCTAAACCTAGCTCCTATTTAGCTAGAATCTATTCTTAGCCTCTGTAGTTAGCGAAATATTCTACAAATAGAGTCGGTGATAAGACTAGACTACGAGTCGTTCTTCTGGAGTTTATTTGCAGTTTTACCTCATTGTAAAGTAGGAGGCTGTGATGATATTATGTAACAGAGTCGATGTTGTAATTCTATAAACATACCTTGGACCCGCATATGTTTCTGTTGTACCACTCTGAGCGATATCATACTAGTGGAACGGTGTTTCATTGGTGTTATATCAGACTTGCATACTACACCATGCAGTGGTATGCCGGGTCACCACACACTATTAGTATACTATGCATGAGACTTGCAACTTGTAGGATATAATTTACATGATACATATGCTTTATTACTACCGTTGACAAAATTGTTTCTTGCTTTCAAAACCAAAGCTCTAGCACAAATATAGCAATCGATGCTTCCCTCTGCGAAGGGCCTTTTCTTTTACTTTTATGTTGAGTCAGTTTACCCATTTCTCTCTATCTTAGAAGCAAACACTTGTGTGAACTGTGCATTGATTCCTACATACTTGCATATTGCATTTGTTATATTACTTTGCATTGACAAATATCCATGAGATATACATGTTACAAGTTGAAAGCAACCGCTGGAACTTAATCTTCCTTTGTGTTGCTTCAATACCTTTACTTTGAATTATTGCTTTATGAGTTAACTCTTATGCAAGACTTATTGATGCTTGTCTTGAAGTACTATTCATGAAAAGTCTTTGTTATATGATTCATTTGTTTACTCATGTCATTTACATTGTTTTGATCGCTGCATTCATTACATATGTTTACAATAGTATGATCAAGGTTATGATGGCATGTCACTCCAGAAATTATCTTTGTTATCGTTTACCTGCTCGGGATGAGCAGAAACTAAGCTTGGGGATGCTGATACGTCTCCGACGTATCGATAATTTCTTATGTTCCATGCCACATTATTGATGATATCTACATGTTTTATGCATACTTTATGTCATATTTATGCGTTTTCTGGAACTAACCTATTGACGAGATGCCGAAGGGCCAGTTGCTGTTTTCTGCTGTTTTTGGTTTCAGAAATCCTAGTAAGGAAATATTCTCGGAATCGAACGAAATCAACGCCGAAGATCTTAGAATCCCCGGAAGCATCCAGAAAACCTGAGAATCGCCAGAGGGGGGCCACAGGCCCACCAGACCATAGGCCGGCGCGGCCTGGGGGTGGCCCGCGCCCCCCTATGGTGTCATCGCCCCGTTGACCTTCTGACGCCGCCTCTTCGCCTATAAGAAGCCCCTCGACCTAAAACCTCGAGACGGAAAAGCCATGGTACGAGAAACCTTCCAGAGCCGCCGCCATCGCGAAGCCAAGATCTGGGGGACAGGAGTCTCTGTTCCGGCACGCCGCCGGGACGGGGAAGTGCCCCCGGAAGGCTTCTCCATCGACACCGCTGCCATCTCCACCGCCATCTTCATCACCACTGTTGTCTCCCATGAGGAGGGAGTAGTTCTCCATCGAGGCTCGGGGCTGTACCGGTAGCTATGTGGTTAATCTCTCTCCTATGTACTTCAATACAATGATCTCATGAGCTGCCTTACATGATTGAGATTCATATGAGTTTTGTATCACAATTCATCTATGTGCTACTCTAGTGATGTTATTAAAGTAGTCTATTCCTCCTCCATGATGTAATGTTGGCAGTGTGTGCATCATGAAGTACTTGGCGTAGGTTATGATTGTGATCTCTTGTAGATTATGAAGTTAACTATTACTATGATGGTATTGATGTGATCTATTTGGTTATGTTGATCTATCTTGCACTCTAAGGTTATTTAAATATGAACATTGAATATTGTGGAGCTTGTTAACTCCGGCATTGAGGGTTCGTGTAATCCTACGCAATGGTGTTCATCATCCAACAAGAGGGTGTAGAGTCTAGCATTTATTTATTCTGTTATGTGATCAATGTTGAGAGTGTCCACTAGTGAAAGTATGATCCCTAGGCCTTGTTCCTAAATACTGCTATCGCTGCTTGTTTACTGTTCTACTGCATCTGTACTGTCCGCAATATTACCACCATCAACCACACGCCAGTCCTGGACAGCAAAGCACTTTTCTGGTGCCGTTGCTATTGCTACTACTTATTTATACCACCTGTATTTCACTATCTCTTCGCCGAACTAGTGCACCTATTAGGTGTGTTGGGGACACAAGAGACTTCTTGCTTTGTGGTTGCAGGGTTGCATGAGAGGGATATCTTTGACCTCTTCCTCCCTGAGATCGATAAACCTTGGGTGATCCACTTAAGGGAAACTTGCTGCTGTTCTACAAACCTCTGCTCTTAGAGGCCCAACACTGTCTACAAGAATAGAAGCTCCCGTAGATATCAATCATCATCCACACTATACATATAATCCTTTGTTACAGCAAACCGGTGAGATTGACAACCTCACTGTTTCGTTGGGGCAAAGTACTTTGGTTGTGTTGTGCAGGTTCCACGTTGGCGCCGGAATCCCTGGTGTTGCGCCGCACTACATCTCGCCGCCATCAACCTTCAACGTGCTTCTTGGCTCCTACTGGTTCGATAAACCTTGGTTTCTTACTGAGGGAAAACTTGCCGCTGTACGCATCACACCTTCCTCTTGGGGTTCCCAACGGACGCGTGATGTACGCGTATCAAGCTCTTTTTCTGGCGCCGTTGCCGGGGAGATCGAGACACGCTGCAAGGGGAGTCTCCACATCCCAATCTCTTTACTTTGTTTTTGTCTTGCTTTATTTTATTTACTACTTTGTTTGCTGCACTAAATCAAAATACAAAAAAATTAGTTGTTAGTTTTACTTTATTTGCTATCTTATTTGCTATATTAAAAACACAAAAAAATTAGTTACTTGCATTTACTTTACTTGCTTCATCATGTTTCCTCCTAAGTTTATTCTTAAGGATGTACCGGTAGGCCGAGGGTCTATCCTCGGGAAAAATAATATAGAAGATTTTTTCACTCATATTAGTACGGTTGAAGATTTTGAAGATAGACACCTGGTAGAACTTGCTCCAACTTATGAAATTGCTGTTGCTTCTTTAGTACACATGTTAGAATCTAGATTTGTTAACCTCAACCCCGTAATGCAGCATATGTTCCCTACACTAAGTGTTATGGAAGAAGGAGAGTAGAAAGATTTTGTCCTAGAAACCCTTCTTAAAGAATTTGGTGATGTAGCAAGAGAAGCTAGAAAGGTCTTTACTAAATATAATATGCTTGGCTCTTATACAAACTTTGCTAGCACCCTTGAAAAGATGGAAAAAGATAGACAAAAGTACACTAATAAAGTTAATTATGATGGGGATATTAAAACATCAATACCTTGCAAGCTCTTGGGAATGTGCGAGGCACTAGAAAAGAATTTTAATTGGATTGTTTCTGAAGATTTGTTTGATGAGAGTAGCAAGCCTAAGGGTAATGAAAAGGGAGCCTCTGAAACTTACATAGATAAGATACAATGCATAGTTGAGAAAACTCCATACCCCGCTGTAGATGCTCCATCTTTCGATAATACTTGATATACACTTTCTGCGCCTAGCTGAAAGGCGTTAAAGAAAAGCGCTTATGGGAGACAACCCATGTTTTTACTACAGTACTTTTATTTTATATTTGAGTCTTGGAAGTTGTTACTACTGTAGCAACCTCTCCTTATATTAGTTTTGTGCATTGTTGTGCCAAGTAAAGTCGTTGATAGTAAGGTTCATACTAGATTTGGATTACTGCGCAGAAACAGATTTCTTTGCTGTCACGAATCTGGGCCTAATTCTCTGTAGGTAACTCAGAAAATTATGCCAATTTACGTGAGTGATCCACAGATATGTACGCAACTTTCATTAAATTTGAGCATTTTCATTTGAGCAAGTCTGGTTCCTCAATAAAATTCGTCTTTACGAACTGTTCTGTTTTGACAGATTCTGCCTTTTATTTCGCATTGCCTGTTTTGCTATGCTTGATGGATTTTTCGATTCCATTGACTTTCAGTAGCTTTGCGCAATGTCCAGAAGTGTTAAGAATGATTATGTCACCTCTGAACATGTAAATTTTAATTGTGCACTAACCCTCTAATGAGTTGTTTTGAGTTTGGTGTGGAGGAAGTTTTCAAGGATCAAGAGAGGGAGATGATATAATATGATCAAGGAGAGTGAAAGCTCTAAGCTTGGGGATGCCCCGGTGGTTCACCCCTGCATATATCAAGAAGACTCAAGCGTCTAAGCTTGGGGATGCCCAAGGCATCCCCTTCTTCATCGACAACATTATCAGGTTCCTCTAGTGAAACTATATTTTTATTCCATCACATCTTATGCACTTTGCTTGGAGCGTCTGTTTGTTTTTGTTTTTGTTTTGTTTGAATAAAATGGATCCTAGCATTCATTGTGTGGGAGAGAGACACGCTCCGCTGTTGCATATGGACAAGTATGTCCTTAGGCTTTACTCATAGTATTCATGGCGAAGGTTGAATCTTCTTCGTTAATTTGTTATATGGTTGGAATTGGAAAATGATACATGTAGTAATTGCTAAAATGTCTTGGATAATGTGATACTTGGCAATTGTTGTGCTCATGTTTAAGCTCTTGCATCATATACTTTGCACCCATTAATGAAGAAATACATAGAGCTTGCTAAAATTTGGTTTGCATAATTGGTCTCTCTAAGGTCTAGATAATTTCTAGTATTGAGTTTGAACAACAAGGAAGATGGTGTAGAGTCTTATAATGTTTACAATATGTCTTTTATGTGAGTTTTGCTGCACCGGTTCATCCTTGTGTTTGTTTCAAATAGCCTTGCTAGCCTAAACCTTGTATCGAGAGGGAATACTTCTCATGCATCCAAATCCTTGAGCCAGCCACTGTGCCATTTGTGTCCACCATACCTACCTACTACATGGTATTTCTCCGCCATTCCAAAGTAAATTTCTTGAGTGCTACCTTTAAATTTCTATCCTCTACTTTTACAATATATAGCTCATGGGACAAATAGCCTAAAAACTATTGTGGTATTGAATATGTACTTATGCACTTTATCTCTTATTAAGTTGCTTGTTGTGCGATAACCATGTTCCTGGGGACGCCATCAACTACTCTTTGTTGAATATCATGTGAGTTGCTATGCATGTTCGTCTTGTCTGAAATAAGGGAGATTTACCACTAAAATGGTTAGAGCATGCATAATGTTAGAGAAGAACATTGGGCCGCTAACTAAAGCCATGATCCATGGTGGAAGTTTCAGTTTTGGACAAATATCCTCAATCTCATATGAGAAAATTAATTGTTCCTACATGCTTATGCATAAAAGAGGAGTCCATTATCTATTGTCTATGTTGTCCCGGTATGGATGTCTAAGTTGAGAATAATCAATAGCGAGAAATCCGATGCGAGCTTTCTCCTTAGACCTTTGTACAGACGGCATAGAGGTACCCCTTTGTGACACTTGGTTAAAACATGTGCATTGCGATGATAATCCAGGTAATCCGAGCTAATTAGGACAAGGTGCGGGCACTATTAGTATACTATGCATGAGGCTTGCAACTTGTAGGATATAATTTACATAACACATATGCTTTATTACTACCGTTGACAAAATTGTTTCTTGTTTTCAAAACCAAAGCTCTAGCACAAATATAGCAATCGATGCTTTCCTCTTTGAAGGACCTTTCTTTTACTTTTATTGTTGAGTCAGTTCACCTATCTCTCTCCACCTCAAGAAGCAAACACTTGTGTGAACTGTGCATTGATTCCTACATACTTGCATATTGCACTTGTTATATTACTCTATGTTGACAATATCCATGAGATACACATGTTACAAGTTGAAAGCAACCGCTGAAACTTAATCTTCCTTTGTGTTGCTTCAATGCCTCTACTATGAATTATTGCTTTATGAGTTAACTCTTATGCAAGACTTATTGATGCTTGTCTTGAAGTACTATTCATGAAAAGTCTTCGCTTTATGATTCAATTGTTTACTCATGTCATTTACATTGTTTGGATCGCTGCATTCATTACATATGCTTACAATAGTATGATCAAGGTTATGATGGCATGTCACTCCAGAAATTATCTTTGTTATCGTTTACATGCTCAGGACGAGCAGAAACTAAGCTTGGGGATGCTGATACGTCTCCGATGTATCGATAATTTCTTATGTTCCATGCCACATTATTGATGATATCTACATGTTTTATGCATACTTTATGTCATATTTATGCATTTTCCGGCACTAACCTATTAACGAGATGCCGAAGAGCCAGTTGCTGTTTTCTGCTGCTTTTGGTTTCAGAAATCCTAGTAAGGAAATATTCTCGGAATTGGACGAAATCAACGCCCAGGGGCCTATTTTCACACGAACCTTCCAGAAGACCGAAGATGATACGAAGTGGGGCCACGAGCTGGCGACACACTAGGGCGGCGCGGCCTGGGCCTTGGCCGCGCCGGCCTGTTGTGTGGGGCCCCCGTGTGGCCCCCTGACCTGCCCTTCCGCCTACATATAGCCTTCGTCGCGAAACCCCCAGTACCGAGAGCCACGATACGGAAAACCTTCCAGAGACGCCGCCGCCGCCAATCCCATCTCGGGGGATTCAGGAGATCGCCTCCGGCACCCTGCCGGAGAGGGGAATCATCTCCCGGAGGACTCTTCACCGCCATGGTCGCCTCCGGAGTGATGAGTGAGTAGTTCACCCCTGGACTATGGGTCCATAGCAGTAGCTAGATGGTTGTCTTCTCCTCATTATGCTTCATTGTCGGATCTTGTGAGCTGCCTAACATGATCAAGATCATCTATCTGTAATACTATATGTTGTGTTTGTTGGGATCCGATGGATAGAGAATACTATGTTATGTTGATTATCAATCTATGTGTTGTTTATGATCTTGCATGCTCTTCGTTACTAGTAGAGGATTTGGCCAAGTTGATGCTTGTAACTCCAAGAGGGAGTATTTATGCTCGATAGTGGGTTCATGTCTCCGTGAATCTGGGGGAGTGACAAAAACCCCTGAGGTTATGGATGTGTTGTTGCCACTAGGGATAAAACATTGATGCTATGTCCGAGGATGTAGTTATTGATTACATTACGCACCATACTTAATGCAATTGTCTGTTGTTTGCAACTTAATACTGGAAGGGGTTCGGATGATAACCTGAAGGTGGACTTTTTAGGCATAGATGCATGCTGGATAGAGGTCTATGTACTTTGTCGTAATGCCCAATTAAATCTCACAATACTCATCATATCATGTATGTGCATTGTCATGCCCTCTCTATTTGTCAATTGCCCAACTATAATTTGTTCACCCAACATGCTATTTATCTTATGGGAGAGACACCTCTAGTGAACTGTGGACCCCGGTCCATTCTTTACATCGAATACAATCTACTGCAATACTTGTTCTACTGTTCTCTGCAAACAATCATCATCCACACTATACATCTAATCCTTTGTTACAGCAAGCCGGTGAGATTGACAACCTCACTGTTTCGTTGGGGCAAAGTACTTTGGTTGTGTTGTGCAGGTTCCACGTTGGCGCCGGAATCCCTGGTGTTGCGCCGCACTACATCTCGCCGCCATCAACCTTCAACGTGCTTCTTGGCTCCTACTGGTTCGATAAACCTTGGTTTCTTACTGAGGGAAAACTTGCCGCTGTACGCATCACACCTTCCTCTTGGGGTTCCCAACGGACGCGTACTGTACGCGTATCACCAGCTATCACCAGCAAGGTATACCAACCTTGATAGCAACTATTTATAATAAATTGCTCAAGATGCCTAGGCTTAACTCAACCTTACAAGCCCTTGGTGTTGATGAATCCAACCTTGTTAGGATCCATCTACTACTTACTCCAGAAACCAATTAGAACCATAGAAAACCATAGAACCCCACAAACCTAATTATCATACTTGTTCTTCATTAAAGAACATGTTCTTCAAAAGTTATTCTTTTGAATTATATACTAAATAATCATCAACCATGCATTATAAGACTTAAAATTGACAACTGCTCTTTACTTATTATACAACTACTATTTCTTGGTGTGTATGATTGTTACTATGCATTTTACCACTTGCGTATGATTCTAAAACAACACAACCCTGAATAAGAACCTTGTTTGTGAATCATTCTAAAAGTGCAACACACCCAGAACTAATCAGTACCACTCACTAATCCTAAATCATCGGGGTTAGATCACGCTTAGAGCGATTCATCTCATACTTATGCATTATTGCATCCTTGCCAATCTTTTAAACATCGTCCTTACCGGACGATGATGCTATTTCAGAATTTGGAGTTATTGCGTATCGAAGACCTTGCCTGCATAATCTTGCAGTCAAGAAAGGCAAGTTCATCACTTGCTCATGTCATTTGAGTATTTTTACCAAATTACTTGCAAAGTACTATATTTATCACTATTGCATAAAAAAACCAAAACCACTATTTTCATAACTATGAATATGACTATGTGGTGGGCAATGGAACCATGGATTGTGTTGATATGGTGGAGGTTCCATTGCAAGGGTTATATCCATCTAGGATTAAACAACAAATGTCGCCAGTGATTCTTGTGCCGTAATACCCGTGTTAACCATAAGATCTGGAGTGGGACGGAGTAGTCAAAAGTGTTTCCACCTCTCGTACATCAACGGACGCGCTTTACCGAAGACACTTGTATCTGTCGGGGCGAGCGGTTGGCTGGGGAAGCCTTAAGTCCCCACGGCATTGTCCGTAGACTCTTGTCGCCCGAAGAACAAGCGGTTGGCTGGGGAAGCCTTAAGTCCCCACGGTATTGCGGTCTATGATGGGTTGCAGCTACCGGCGAAGGAGTTTGGTTCGATCCCAGACTGTCGTCGTGGTCGGGGTCCACCCGTAAGTGGGAATAATGGGACCGGCGAGGACCCAGGGTCGGGGCATGCAACAAAGGCTGGGTGTGCGAGGTAGCGGAGGAACATGATTGGCTAGACCTTATACCGGGCCTCACACCTAAGGAAGTGTGGACGAGAACATGACTCGGTTGGCACCAAGGTTAAGATCTCTTATGGGTAAAGCAACACACCTCTGCAGAGTGTAAAGAACCGTGACCTGTCACTCCCTGTTCCGGGATATGGAACTGCGAACGCGGCCGGAAAGGAGCTCCATGAAGTTCTAGTAAACCGGTGAAGGCTGACGGACATAGTTCTTCTGAATAAAAGCAACCTTTTGAAGAAATGGTTATGAAAACTTGCATTGGTATTAGACTTTCTGGTCTAATGCTGTAGCTAGTGCATTAAACACCTCTTTCCTATAATGAACTTGTTGAGTACGCTCGTACTCATCCCACTCTTAAATCCCCTGCTTAGATATGGAGGCATCAAAGGAGGATCTACAGTGCAACTCGAAGGCCGAGGAGTCAACAACTACATCAAAAAACAGGACCCTGTCAGAGGAGTCAGACACCACATCCAACAAGGAGAAAACCTAGTTTAGCCATAGAAGGGAACTAGCTTCCTAAACCTAGCTCCTATTTAGCTAGAATCTATTCATAGCCCCTATAGCTAGTCAAATACTCTACAAATAGAGTTCGTGATAGGATTAGACTATGAGTCGTTCTTCTGGAGTTTATTGCAGATTTACCTCATTGTAAAGTAGGAGGCTATGCTGATCTTATGTAACCGAGTCTGTATGTAATTCTATAGACATGCCTTGGACCCGCATATATTTCTGTTGTACCACTCTGAGCGATATAATACTAGTGGAACGGTGTTTCATTGGTGTTATATCAGACTTGCATACTACACCATGCAGTGGTATGCCGGGTCACCACAGTTGGTATCAGAGCAAATGCTTTGACCCTAGGATTAAAACCCTTTAAAGGAGACCTATAGGATTGGTAGTGTCTATAGGAAGTTGTTTTAGATAAACCAAATACTTCTTATGACTTGAGATGGATATTCACTTGAGAATAATCCTGACACACTTGAGTCAACATTTCTTACCTAACCTATCAAGATAAAGTAAAGTTAGTCAGCTAATCCCAAACATGTAGTACACAATTAAGTTCTTAAACAATAGATGGGTAGATCATAGTTGGTATACAATACATGGTAGTCCAAAGAGGGGATACAACCATAAGGAAGCTATCCTATTGGAAGATGTGTACCAACATATGTCATGATTAAATAAGAGTTAACCAGACCTGTAATAAGAGTAATATCAAGTGATAAAGATAATTAAGATATCCTAATAGAAGATGTAGACCAAGTTAAGTAATGAGTAAGTAAAATTATCCAAACTTGTGAAACAACTGATAGTAAGTGATAAAAACAAGGGATATAAGGTAGTATAGACCATGATGAGTCAATCATGGGAAGTAAGGAAGAGAGATAGAAATAAAACATGTCTACTTACAGATTAGAGGTAGTAATCATATATGATTCATCTGAGAATCATTATGTGATGGAATAGAACATCAAAAACAGTTAGGAGGAGAATAATAGAAGCCAGTTGTTCAACAGTAGTGCAAGAATTGTATTCCCAAAACTATGGGAAGTGTGCCAAGAACATCATAACCATAGTCTTATGATAGTATAAACACTTGGAAGTATAGGAGCTATATCCTAATAAATAGGTGTTTAGAGTAGACATGATAGAACTTAGAGATACCATGTGAGGTAGTCCTCAACAAAATGGAAGTTAAGTTAGTACTTTCAAAGAAAATTAGGTTAACCTTAACTATCGTAGACCACTTTGTTTCAAGTCTATCTCATTGAAATTGTGCAATTAAGGTAAAGGTTGACACAAATAGCAGAATCCCATATATTCGTGCTAAGTATCACGATATAAACCTATCTAATGTGGTGTTATATACTACACATCAGAGCCTGATGTTTAGAGATGTCTTACTCAACTATTTTATTCAGGCTTATGATGGTGTGTATTATAAGCACAAAGCTGAATCTTCTTGGATTTTATTGGATTTTCATTGTTTGACTAGATCCATACATGAAGTTTGACTTTGATATGCAAATGCATGTTGCAATATCAAGTTCCTACTTGATGTTAAAGATCTAGAGGGTAATGGTATTCGTGTGAGGAAGTGACGAATTCTGAAGATTCTGAAGACAAGATGAAGGTTCATCAGTTAGGGAAACAAAGTTGTGGGAAGCAACCACAATATTCAGAAGGAAGTACCAATCAAAAATCATGCTTTACCTCAACAGAGGAGTACTTTAGTACATAAGAAGCATGAAGGTGAGAAATATGATGACTATGGAGTAGTAGAAGTAGAACCATAGTCATTATGGAAGAGGGAATGCATGGGAAATCACTTAGGATACTATATTCATAGTGTCAGCTAGTGGTTTTCTTGCGACAAAAGACCCTCGAAGAAAGGAAGATGACTTATGAAACCATAGCAGATATAAGAAGACCATAGTTGGTATCAGAAGACCACAGTTGTGGTATAGGATCAAAACTGCGAGATAAAGTAGAAGATGTCTCGTCCAGTTGATCAGAACCTATAATAGAATCCATTTTTAGATAACAAATAGCCACAATGGGTATCAAGTAGTCCACTATTGGATTATTTGTACCAAGAAGTTGGAAACAAATAAAATTTTGTCAGCCAAATAACAATGACCTAGAATCATTTAGTCGAAGGATTCACATTGGATGTCCACAATTGAGTGGATACACCACATATATTCTTCGCAAAACCTAAGAAGAGTATGACCATAAGCTAGACCTAGACCAGTATTCTCACCATAAGTACAATGGTTGGAAGAAAAGGAGTTTAAGACCATAAGAAAACTCTAAGGGGTAGAGTAAAGATTGAGTTGGATGTACCATGACTCAATACTTTGAGTAAGATATAAGAAGAAGATCTGAACTGAGAGGAAGTTCGATCTTATTTTCATAAGATTATTGAACACCACTTTCAGAAGGATGTCAGACCAGAAGCCGAGGTTCATACCTCGAGGAAGTAAGAAGTGGACTATAACTTGAGAAAGTGAGTAAAATTTACTCAGAAGTACGGAAACTCAAGTAAGCTAAGTATAATGAAGTTGGACGAAGGAAATACCGTAGACCAATAAAGCCCAAGATGGTCAAAGAATGAAGAAGATTGAACATACTAATATCAAAGACTAATAGAATGATTCCTTTCATGGAACCTAAAGAACACAAAATAGTTATAGGTATCAACTATAAACCATGATTGGATGGACTAAATGAGTCTAATCCATTCTTAGAGGAATAAACCACCATGATCAATTCCATAGTAAGTACCTTACCAAGTACCATTATTGCAGTTTTGGTAGTAAGGGAAAAACAAAGACCTATTTTATCAAATAGGAGAATGTTATCCAATTAGTCCTCAATTAAGACTGTCAGGACAAGAAGAAGTCCCAATCATTGAATATTCAATGAGAAAGGAAACAAGCTTATAATATTGGAGGAAATCATGGAAGTAAAGGAAGTAATAGTTGTTTGATGTCAAACACTAATGGATTCCAGGAAGAATCTGGACAAGGGATATATTCAATTATATCCAGTGAGATCACCACGGAGTTCGAGAAAAGTCATAGTCTGCACAAGTCAGATCCACACCTCGGAAACGTGAGAGAGATCAAACTTCGAGGACGAAGTTTAGTTTAAGGGGTAGAGACTGTAATATCCCAGGTAATGGGGTTACAAAAATAGAGGAAACAGATGTGTGCATTGCATTCATGCATAGAAAATCTGGGGAATTTTCGCGCTTTAAAGTAAAACAGTCCACGATGGCGAAGTTTCACTTGACCTTGGTGGAATTGAAGTAGCTCATCAAGTCAAGCGCTATAAACCTCAATGTGACTTTGTTAAAACCTTGTTTTAGGTAGAGATGATTTGATCTAAGGGGTTAGATCAAATGGAACTAATAATCAACACAACAACACTTTACTCAATTATCAATTGATTGATCTTATAAAAGATTATAATATGGTAATCCTTGTCATAGCATATGAACATCAATTCAATTGCAAATCAAGTAACAATAAAATGGAGAAACTATTCTTGACTTAGCTTCTCCATGTCTTAAAACTAATACATGATCCTACCATGAAACCTCATGGTATTCATTCCACTTCAACATTGGAAGTTATAACAAGGAGATCCACTCAAGAAGTATATATTCTTCTCTATTCCAAATAGCTAAGCATCAAACCTAGAGAGGTGAGAGTTCTATTATAATTATTAGAGAAGCATTAACAAACCTTGAGTTAAACCTTGGATATACATCCAAGTATTCAAATCATCATCTTTAAGAGGAACCCTAGGATCTTATTCAAGATATTTCCTAGAGAGAGAATCCATTTATGTTAACCATAGATATTGGTGACCACATCATTCTCTATGGAGCCTAACCTTAGGTTAGTACTAAAGTCCTTCCCCAAATGAGAGAGAGGCCACTCATACCAATCTAGCTTTACCTATTTAAGAATAAAGGACAATCTTTGAACTAAAGTATTAGGTTGTAAACCATTTCACCTTGGAGTGGTGAGATAACCTAATATCCCATGGAACAATACCATATCTATGAATTGATAAAGTAAGGAGGAGATTAATTCAACCAAGATAGTCAAGTGGAGTTTCAGACTTGATATCTATTGAGGTATGGTGAATACACCATAAACCCTAGAATAAACCATTCCTCTATAAGAGAGCCAAGCTAAGGTGTTAACCTCAAGAATGTTAAAGCCAACACTGAGTTTGAAGGAAAGAACTATCCATATACCTAGATGATAATATCAACATTGTTTAAGTAGAACCCTAAAAGAATATCTCAGGCATTCTCCTGGGATATAACCTATTGAAATAACCACAGCCATGTCCACCCAAGAAACTATAAGAGAAATATTATACCTTAGTTAATCAAGACAATACTTGATCATGGAAGTGAGAAACCTATTTAATGAGAGATACCCTAGGAAGCCAAACCTTGATCATTATAAATTGAGTAATGATCATAAACCCTAAGAACTTGAGGTAAAGAGATTAAGAACAAGTTGATCATGCCTAATCCATGATCATGCTCTTGAGATATGTGAGGATAAGTTAAACCCTACTAGAATAAGTAGATCCCATTCCCACATGAAATTATAGGAAGGTAACTAGTAAGCAACCCTAGGCTTATACCCCAACCTTTACTTGTGAACCACTTGGTGATCATAAGAAGAATTCCACTACATCTACATTCCATTTATTCTTCACTTAAGAAACATAAGAAAACCTTAGAGTAAGACTCCATACTTAATATAGTGAGAAACCATTCATCCATATGACCAAAGTTAACTATAAAAAGAACTATAACCAATGTAGTTATTTTAATGATAATATTAACTTTAATAAGGGGGTTGTAATAGAAATCATAAAACCCTAATAGATTGATGCTCACATAAAATCATATGTGAACAACCAACTTCTTAAATAAGATAACAAGTCCTAATAATAAACTCTAAAATACCCTAAGCTGGAATTACCAACTCTAATACTTCAAATAGATTGATCCACAAGAAAAACATAAAAATATAATTGAGGATATAAATTCATGCTCATTTGCTATTTTTAATAAAACACAAGTATGTAATATAATCCAATATAAAATACTTGTTTCAAATGGAATATGGGTGTAATAGTCATTTCACAACATCCAAATGGAATTAACATAATTGAGACACCTGCAAAAATAATAGAATTCAAATATGAATTCAAATGGGCAAATACAAAACAGAAAATTAAAAGCAGAAAAAGAAAAGAGGAGAAAAACCTTACCTGGACTCACCTGGCCGAGCAGCCCAGCACCACAGCCCACCAGAAGCCCAAACCACGGCCTGGCCCAGCGCCACTTCGCAGCCCAGGATACCTCTTCACTTAAAACGCACGCAAAGAAGATGTTATCGTCTTCGTCTTCTGCAGCGGTGCGAGGCCGCCACGGCGTCGACCAACGCCACGTCCTCGTCGCCGATAAGGATGAACCGGACGTCAATCACCATTCCAGAGCCATGGTGGATGCCACTAGCATCCATCGCCAGTAGATGCGCCAAGATTCACGCCCAGAAACCACACCGACATGGCCGTGTATCTCCGCCGGCCGTCATAGTCGTGTCGTCGTTTCCGACTACCTCCAGCACTATAAAACCGTCAGAAGAACCGAAGTGCTGCCCTTGTTCATCGCCATCTTCTCATTTCCTCCCTGGAGCCCTCAATCTCTCACACCTCTCTGTGAACGTTCGCCGGTGTCGAGGACGAACCTGGTGATTGGAGCCACCTCACGGTCCGGCGCATAGTCGTGGGATGCGCCCGACTCTGGTGAGCATCCTGGTGGAAGGAATCGAGAAGAGGAGATCCCAGAAGCCGCCACTCCTCCATTCCCTTTCGACAGTATTCCGCCGGAAAATGGAAATCGTCATCGACCTCGTCTCCGATCGACTCCGGCGACCCTCTAGGAAGGATCAGGGTGAGCCCCCGCGTCTCTAGCATCTTTTATCACGTCCTAGGGCCGCTTGTAGCTCCGATTCAAGATCTTGCCGGGTGCGCCGCCGCAGTAGGGTTCGCCGGAGCTCTCTCCGGTGACCAATAGGTGGCGGAGCCACCACCATCGTATTCACCGCGTCGAGGAGGTTCAGAAACACCGAATCTTGTATCCTGGGAGGCCTCAACTCGACGGCGTCGTCGCCGACTGCCCGCCGGCGTCAAGCCGCCGGGGAGAGGTGATGTGGCCGTGGGCCTCCTATGCATTTGACCTGGTCCACGCCTTCGTGGCTGACGACGTGGATGCAGGACCTTCGTGGGTAGGAAGCCCGGGTAGCTGTAGTGCTTTTCTGGTTTAAATTCAAATTCAATAATTACTGCAACTTTACAAATTCATATAAAATTCATAATAATTCAGAAAAATACAAATGAGATATTAAAATTCTTAGAAAAGAAAACTCTGTCCAATAAAAATATAAAATGAAATTTTTATTTTTAATAAAAATTCACTTATTTAATACTTGTTAATTAAGCCTTTAATTTTAATTCCAAATTCAATTAAAATTCAATAATTAAGAAAAACTTCTAAAATTAATAAAAACCAGTAAGCAAATCAGGAAAATATTAAAACTAATTTTACTTTGCTTATAATCTATTAAATCCTTAATAGGAGGATTTAAACCCTAATTAGGTAATTATTAATTCATTAAAAATAATATAATGCCAAATTCAATATTATTTTTAACTCCAAGTTACTAATAACTTCAACTTTAAAATGAAGTTATTAAACAAATAACTACATGGTAAATAGCAAACCCTAATTCCATATTGAATGATAGTACAACCCTATCATTTCATGTGAAACCCTAAAACCCTAACTCCATCAGGAACCCTAGTTCCATTATTACATGTGAACCCTAAATAGTTTCCAAACCTAAACCCAAGTTCACATGTGATCATATTACTTCAATAATAGTCATATAACCATAGTAGCAACTAAATATTTGCTATGACCACATCAAATGTAGAACCCTATCACTAGCAGATTAGCATTCCATGCGTTCATCTTCATCAGACCTAGATAATCAAGTAGGGTTAACCAAGTATAAACCCTAGATCCTATTACCAAAAACAATCATCCTTAACTATCCTTACTTAGCATCACACCATCGTGATGAATCCTAATAACAATCATACCTAATGTTTAGCATTACATACCATACTCCACTAAACTCTACTAGTATGAGACACTTAGGAACCATCCCATTTAAGAACCAACCATTCTCTACTTAGAGATCCAATGGCTAATACAAGACAACCTCAACCTTAATTGTAATACTTCTTATTATTTAAGAAGTATGTTCTTCAAAAGTTATTCTTTTGAAGAAAATAAGGAATCATCATCAATCCTGCCTAATAGGACCTATAGCCAATAACCAGCTATCACCAGCAAGGTATACCAACCTTGATAGCAACTATTTATAATAAATTGCTCAAGATGCCTAGGCTTAACTCAACCTTACAAGCCCTTGGTTTTGATGAATCCAACCTTGTTAGGATCCATCTACTACTTACTCCAGAAACCAATTAGAACCATAGAAAACCATAGAACCCCACAAACCTAATTATCATACTTGTTCTTCATTAAAGAACATGTTCTTCAAAAGTTATTCTTTTGAATTATATACTAAATAATCATCAACCATGCATTATAAGACTTAAAATTGACAACTGCTCTTTACTTATTATACAACTACTATTTCTTGGTGTGTATGATTGTTACTATGCATTTTACCACTTGCGTATGATTCTAAAACAACACAACCCTGAATAAGAACCTTGTTTGTGAATCATTCTAAAAGTGCAACACACCCAGAACTAATCAGTACCACTCACTAATCCTAAATCATCGGGGTTAGATCACGCTTAGAGCGATTGCATCTCATAGTTATGCATTATTGCATCCTTGCCAATCTTTTAAACATCGTCCTTACCGGACGATGATGCTATTTCAGAATTTGGAGTTATTGCGTATCGAAGACCTTGCCTGCATAATCTTGCAGTCAAGAAAGGCAAGTTCATCACTTGCTCATGTCATTTGAGTATTTTTACCAAATTACTTGCAAAGTACTATATTTATCACTATTGCATAAAAAAACCAAAACCACTATTTTCATAACTATGAATATGACTATGTGGTGGGCAATGGAACCATGGATTGTGTCGATATGGTGGAGGTTCCATTGCAAGGGTTATATCCATCTAGGATTAAACAACAAATGTCGCCAGTGATTCTTGTGCCGTAATACCCGTGTTAACCATAAGATCTGGAGTGGAACGGAGTAGTCAAAAGTGTTTCCACCTCTCGTACATCAACGGTCGCGCTTTACCGTAGACACTTGTATCTGTCGGGGGCGAGCGGTTGGCTGGGGAAGCCTTAAGTCCCCACGGCATTGTCCGTAGACACTTGTCGCCCGAAGAACAAGCGGTTGGCTGGGGAAACCTTAAGTCCCCATGGTATTGCGGTCTATGATGGGTTGCAGCTACCGGCGAAGGAGTTTGGTTCGATCCCAGACTGTCGTCGTGGTCGGGGTCCACCCGTAAGTGGGAATAATGGGACCGGCGAGGACCCAGGGTCGGGGCATGCAACAAAGGGTGGGTGTGCGAGGTAGCGGAGGAACATGATTGGCTAGACCTTATACCGGGCCTCACACCAAAGGAAGTGTGGACGAGAACATGACTCGGTTGGCACCAAGGTTAAGATCTCTTATGGGTAAAGCAACACACCTCTGCAGAGTGTAAAGAACCGTGACCTGTCACTCCCTGTTCCGGGATATGGAACTGCGAACGCGGCCGGAAAGGAGCTCCATGAAGTTCTAGTAAACCGGTGAAGGCTGACGGACATAGTTCTTCTGAATAAAAGCAACCTTTTGAAGAAATGGTTATGAAAACTTGCATTTGTATTAGACTTACTGGTCTAATGCTGTAGTTAGTGCATTAAACACCTCTTTCCTATAATGAACTTGTTGAGTACGCTCGTACTCATCCCACTCTTAAATCCCCTGCTTAGATATGGAGGCATCAAAGGAGGATCTACAGTGCAACTCGAAGGCCGAGGAGTCAACAACTACATCAAGAAACAGGACCCTGTCAGAGGAGTCAGACACCACATCCAACAAGGAGAAAACCTAGTTTAGCCATAGAAGGGAACTAGCTTCCTAAACCTAGCTCCTATTTAGCTAGAATCTATTCATAGCCCCTATAGCTAGTCAAATACTCTACAAATAGAGTTCGTGATAGGATTAGACTACGAGTCGTTCTTCTGGAGTTTATTGCAGATTTACCTCATTTTAAAGTAGGAGGCTATGCTGATCTTATGTAACAGAGTCTGTATGTAATTCTATAGACATGCCTTGGACCCGCATATGTTTCTGTTGTACCACTCTAAGCGATATAATACTAGTGGAACGGTGTTTCATTGGTGTTATATCAGACTTGCATACTACACCATGCAGTGGTATGCCGGGTCACCACACCTATTCTCGCGATGAGCGCCTAGACCGACGGACACGGAGACACGGAGGCGGACGGCGGCATGCTTGGCGTCGCCCAATGCGAAGGAGCCGACGCGCATCGTCAATGGGTGAAGTTCTGACCAATAACGATATGCGCCTGAGACTGCTCCGCGTGGGTGCACACCTACGCGCTCTTCCTCGCGGGGTGGCTCGAGTGCCTCGCCGTGCTGCGGTACGACGTTGAGGCGGAGCGGCTCAGGCCTTCGGTGCCGGCGGCGTCGGAGAGGGCGCCTCCCAAGGTTTCTCATGCGCTCGCTCGCGGCTTCGTTATGAACTGTGTTAATCTTGGCGAAGCTTCTGATGCGTCGTCGTCTGAATTTGTTTTTCAGGGACAGAGACGATCTCCTGGAGCAGCTGCCCGCGTTGCAGCAGCTGCTATTCCGGCTTGTCGGCTGCCAGGTAGTAGATTTTGTGGTAGAATGCTCCATGTCTAAAGATTATGATCTGACAGAATTCACGGATATGTTGAGCACTTCTGTGTAAGTCCACATTTTCATATACAGTTTTGTTTTTGCAAAATCTCATGTTTGAATTTCTTGATAGCATGAAGGAGCAGCATTTTGAAACTACCTCATTCAGTACGCTTTAGCTCTTGTATGCATCCGCAGTTTAATCCCAGTTCTAAATAGCATTGTCTATATTCATCCAGACGAATGTCGGGGATATTTCATTATACAGGTGATGAAGGAGAGCTTCAAGATTTACCTCGCATGGAATATGCCCCCTCACGTTAGACTGAGATTCGGTGAAAAAATTGTAGGGGGAGGGTGGAGAGCGCATCGTCAGTGGGTGAAGCCTACCTCGCATGGATCTGCTATCGCACGCTCGGGAGTAGCCGGATCCATTATTTCAAAATAATTTTAGCAAGTGGAAATTAGCACGGGGAGGATCAATCGACGCGGTTGCCGGAATGTGCCCGGTCATCCCCAAATTCCCTCCCCGGTAGGACGTGAGCAGAAAATTTGGTTGGTTGTCTTTCTTCTATGGGCACAGACCTCATCTTTGGAGTCAATTGGGGGATTTGGGGGTGATTTCACGAACTGCTTTGTGAAAAAGAAATACTTCTACTTGCGGATGACATGATAAACATACTAGGCCATGGGCTCACATATGGGCTCAAAATTTATCTATTTCTTTCAAGAGGTTGTAGCGGAATTTCTCTGAAAAAAGTAGATGCATTTCTGGTGGGATTTTTTTGCGATGCAAAACAAGATATGAGCAAATTATAATATTTAGGAAAATAGCGAATTTTTTTAATTACAGGTCACCTATGGTACAACCTCATGCACATCCCGAAAAAGCATTCCCCTCATCCTACATCATCACAGAGTGGTGGCGACCGGCTACCTAACCTATTTATTTGATGTTATCGGGATTATCACAAAACAAATGTAAGCGGCATGGTTAGAAATGACTAAAAATAAACATATGTTGATGGACATTCAATACTAATAAAACGAAAATGTTTTCCAAATGCATTAATCGAAGACTATCCGTAGCAACGCACGAGTATTGTGCTAGTCTCTGATAAACCATGTTTGAAACATAGTAAAACGATTTGTTTCAGAGGTAATACCATCAAGTTTCACCAAGTTTTATCATGTTTCACATGTTGATTTTCAGAATTATCAAAATATATTCAATGTTGGGCTCAATTTTAAGCTCCCTTAATTAGAAACTGCAATATGGAAACGGTCCGCAAATTAAATTTCTAGTTCAAAATCTACCTAGTTTTTAAATTTTAGAACAAGATGTAGTAGTGTGGGTGAGAGAGAATGCAGGTTTATCAAAAAATTTAAAGAAAGAGGGAGAGAGAGAAGGTAGGACCGTGGATGAGATGTCCCATGCACGGGAGACTTGCATTTCTCATTTTCTCTAGAATGGTGCCTCTCCAGAGTAGTTGAAGCGTAGCCAGACGTACACGTGGCGCGTGCCTGCTGGGGCGCAGACGAAATCTGTATAGCGGACGAGAAGGAGGACACGTATTCACGCATAAGCATCCACCTGACATCAGCACATGTATGCCGTTGCATGCATGCACGCCGCCACGTCGGTGACACGTGCAGCTCCGTAGCATGTCGGCCATGGCGGGCGGCCCTGCTACTTATTTATACCTGCTGATCCACTCGACACTACACATATCCTCGGGCGTCTCTGCAACAATCCACAGCTAGGAGTTGATAACATCGACCGAGATTGATATTGATATACTTGCTGGTATTTGCACAGCACCGATGGCTTCGTCGGCGGTGAGCCAGAGCCACAGCGGGCAGCTGCATCCTCCGGCGGGGAGCATGATGGCGCGGGTGGACCGGCTGGACCTGGTGGTGGGGTACCTCGAGGAGATGCGCCACCACGGCAGCAGCGCCAGGTCCTCCACCTCGCCGTCGACGCCCACCACGTTCTCTTCCTCGTCCCCGACCACGCCCCGGTCGACCGGCCGGTGCCGGCCGGCGGAGGAGCTGCTCCGGGAGACGAAGGCCAAGGGAAGCCTCGTGGAGCGCATCGCGTTCCTGGAGAACCGGGTGCTCAGGATGGAGGAGGAGCGACTGTTGGCGTCGAGCATGAGCATGGAGATGTCGCCGGAGAGGACGAGCAGGTTGAGCAGTAGCATGAACAACGGCGGGAATGGGACTGGGAGCGGGAGCGGGAGGAAGAAGAAGGGGCTGAAGAGCCTGGTCAAGTCGTGCGTCAGGGGAGGCGCCAAGCTCAAGACCAAGGACTAGTCCTGTACGTATGTACGTGTAGTATACAACAGCTGAAGTATACACGTGTCTTCGTAGCTAGGGAGCGTAGTACGGCACAGAAACACGCGTGTATGTTCTCGCTTATGCGTGTATGTACATGTAGCCAGCGAATCGTGAATTTTACACGTACGTATGTATATGTTTTCCCTCCGTCTAGAAAAAATGTTGTCTAGATATACACGTATCTATACGTGTTAGTGTAGATAGGTGCATTTTTTTTGACAAATCTAAAAGGAGGAGGCTGGAATATATATTCCATATATTATATGACCCAGGAAACTTAATTTGGACACGTCACTGTTTTAGATCCGCTCTTCTTTTGAGATGTAAAGTTCGTCGTATAGAGAGTTTTCTCGGGTGAAGAAAGAACTATCTTTGCGTATGCCGACAAAACAGTTGCTTCTTCGTGGTCAAATTCTTATGCTCTCAGCGAAAATCACACCATTTCGTGCTGACTACGGGTGTGCTTGTTAAACCGATATGGAGAGAGTACAACTTAAAAAGAGAGACTAGTCAAGTGAAACGAATAGTCAACTGAAACTATAAACCCTAATTTAGGAGTATAACTTAAAAGAGAATAGTCAACTGAAACTATAAACCCTAATTCAGGAGTTTAAAAGAGAAAATAGTCAAGTAATCTTATGAATCCTGATCCGATTTAAATCGTAAGAAAAACACATTTTTATTGCATTTAGCTTACTTCACTATTTAATCCAAAAATATAAAAATACTTAGTTATCTTATTTTGCAGGATTGCTAGATGAAGATAGGAAGAGACAACTCCTTACTTAATTTCCCGAGAGTTTGATACAACTTTGAAGTCACCCTTGTGAGAAAAATTCTACTAGCACAATAATCTACACTTGAAATCCCAACATCACCAAATGTACATAATATAAAGAGTTTTCTCAAGTGAAGAAACAACTATCTTTGCGTAGGCTGACAGTTGCTTCCTTGTGGTCAACTTTTTTTCCTCCGAGCAAAAATCACAATATCTCCAGCCGACTTGAGCACGTTATGGTTCAAGCTGCCCCCACGTCTCCCTCCTCTAGGGGCTGTGGGAAATCCTAGCGTCCTAGCCGCTGGCCACTCCCTGCCGACGATGCCGCTGCAGTGGCGGGTCCGATTTTAGAAATGGGCGTGGGATCCTCCGATCATGGCGTCCGCCAGATCCTAAATGTCTGGTCGTCGGCCACAGGTTGGTGGAGGCGGCCCTTATCGATGTGGTCGTGTGGGCAGTGCACGTGGGTGCAATCAGTGGTGGTGGCAGCGGCACGCACTACTAGGAAAAGGCCTATAGGTGGAGGCAAGTGGTGCCGGCGCACCACCATAGGCATGCGCCGGTGGAACTTGTTGCCGGCGCACCAAATAAGCGCCGCGCCGGCGATGGACCTATACTGCCGGCGCACAAAAAAAATTAGTGCGCCGGGGATAAAATTCGAAGAGATCTGGCCGGAACCAAAAATTATGGGCAGCTTACCCCGGCGCACCTCTATGGTGGTGCGCCGGTGGTAGACAATTTACCACCAGCGCACCACCATAGAGGTGCGCCGGGGTTAAGCTGCCTAGATTTTGCTCTCCACCCCCCACAGGAATCGCCTTTCCAGTTTTCGAAAAAATAATAGAAAATGATAGAAAATTCAAAAAATAAAATCCTTTGAAATGCCCATGTAATATGTGATCTAGTTTTAGTAAAAATTTGAAAATTTGAATTTCGATGTATTATGCAAAATGGCGTCATCTTTCGGTAAAACGGGATTTCTGGTTGCATACGACCTCCGATGAAAAACTTTTTTATGTCAAAATCGATCTACTCGAAATTTCCTATTCGAATTCAACCGCCTACGGCCGTTTGGAGAAAAAATGGATTCGTCAAATTCAAAACAGAAACAGGACTTTTTTCAGATTTAAGATTTGGGAGAAAAAAAGAAAAAAAATACCCCCGGCGCACCCCCCTCCTTGGTGCGCTGCAAGAAACCTATGGTATATATATACTCCACACCTGCCTGTGCTCCTCACTTTCACATTTTCCTTCTCTTTTCCTCCTCCTCATCTACTACATCGAGCTACTGCGGCGAGCTACTCCGGCGACCTTTACTGCACCGACGGCCACGATGGCCACCGACGGCCACAACGTCCTCCGGCCTCCTCCAACACCTCCGGCCTCCTCCACCACGTCCGGCCTCCGCCACCACGTCCAGCCTCCTCCAACACCTCCGGCCTCCTCCACCAACTCCGGCCACCTCCATCAACTCCGGGCTCCCCCACCTACTCCGGGCTCCTCCACCTCCGGCCTACTCCTCCTCCTCCTCCTACACCGACGCGATGACCTCGGGAGCTTCCGCCATCATCCTGCACCTCCTGTACCTCCTACACCGGCGCAGAGACGACAACCACTGATTAGCTAGATCTAGATCTAGATCTAGATCTAGATTTGATTTTTTTTGTTTTCTTGTATAACCTACCGCCGGCGAACAAGACAGGTGCGCCGGGGATAACGCGAGTTACCACCGGCGCACCAACTGGTGCGCCGACAATAAGCGATTATCACCGGCCTGTTCCCACCGGCGGGCTCTAAGTGCGCCGGCAATAGGCTTTTTTGGTGCGCCGGCAATAGGCCTTTTCCTTGTAGTGACGGGTGGCTTAGCGCGGTGGATGGAGGAGAGTGGCGTTGCAGTTATTAGATGTTTTTTTACGCTGCGCACAAACACATCTCGTATTTTGCTGAAACAACTTTGTAAACATGGCATGTCAAAATATACATGAGATATTTTTTAAATGTTTTTTCAATATTTTTAAATATGTTTAAAATGCTTTTAAAATACATGGTGCATACGCACCCGGTGCAGAAACTCACCGTGCCCGGCTGCTAATGTTGTAATTAACTAAGTTGGGTCAAAACCAGTACCCGTTATAAAATTTGTTATACTAAATTAAACATGCATCACAAATAAATATCAAGAGATGCCGAGCAGGTGATTGTTAAATCCATCGCGACTTTGAATGATTCCAAAGAGGTGAGGTGAGGCGAGCAGGCCGGACAAATCGATTTCGTAGAAAATTGTACAAGCTGATCCTGGACTGACTGTTCAATGAATCCAAATAAGCATCTCAAAAAATCCAAATACTAGTACTAGTGTTTTTGGACGATGAGATTCCACGACGCGGCCAATCAGGAACCACCACTGGATTATCGACGCCGGCCGGCTGTCGCTAACGCCATTGCCGTCCTCCCCTCATCTCCTCCTCCTCCTCCTCCTCCAGTGGCTGCCTACAAACCAATGCGCTGAGCATCTCCCACGCCAGCCAATCCCCACCAGCAATAGTACCAGTATCCAATCCCGCCGGCGGCCACCATGGGAGAAGCGGCGGCGGCGGCGGCGGAGGACATCCAGAAGGGGACGGCGGTGGTGGTGCCGGCGCCGCGGCCGAGCAAGGGGGTGGCTTCCTGGGCGGTGGACCTGCTGGAGCGCCTCGTCGTCCGCCTCGGCCACGACAAGACCAAGCCGCTCCACTGGCTCTCCGGCAACTTCGCCCCCGTCCAGGACGAGACCCCGCCCGCCGCAGGACTCCCCGTCCGCGGACACCTCCCGGTATGCACCCCTCCCTTCTTCCCCTATCTATCATCCTTCTTCTCCGCCCGGCCGCCGTCAAAATATTTTCTTTGATATGAAAACAAATCTCAATTTCCCTGTAGCTGTACTGTACAATGATTCTTTTGGATCTTCGAATCGATTCAGGTCCAAATCCTCTGGTGAGGACCTGGGACTATGCTGGTGCATCGCTAGTCAACTATGAAATAGTTGTATTCATAGATTTATTTGATAACCTCCAGACCCTCCTAGTCAACACACCGAGACACCTGAATTAAATGCTTGGCGCCTTGTTTATACTATGACTCCCAGCAAACGTTTGACACCAAAAAGTTCCAGTTTGTCATGAACAGGCTGAGTACCTTTACTTCTTTCTTGTATGTCAACAACATGGGTTCCGTTTACAGGACAAAAGACACTAATTACTATTATTCTGATGTTCTTGTCTCCTCCTATATCTATGGGCCTGTTTGGTTTGTGTCCCAATCTCACCCTACCCATAAATATTGGTCATGCCAAATATCCTCCTACCTGTTTTGGTTTGTTGCCAATTATGTGCCTGCCTATTGAACACTTATTGATCCTTCAGTAATTCTAGCCAGAATTTTGCCAGCACATGGGCGCCAGAATCCTGAGCCAAAAAGTTGGCTAGCCAATGTGGGTAGGGCGGCTGCAGGAACAATCCAAACACAACCTATGTGTCTGCATCCTGACATTGGGGTTGATTTCCCCCTTTGAATATCTAGAATCAAGTTTCAGTCACAGTCACTAGACAGTGATCTGTGAAAAATGTCTATGAGGCCACCATTATGAGGATTAACACGGTCCTCACCACACTCGCAAACAGGAAGGTCACTCTAGCCTCTAGGCCTCCGGACTTCGCTCATGTTGCAGCTTGCTGGGACTCCGAATCGTAATTCCAAATGGATATGCCGTTGTGAGAACTGAAACACACCCTTGCTAACCATGTGTCCATGAGTATATGCACAGTTCCTTGTTGTGGCCAACATATCTTCTTGTCTTACCTTACTCGTTACCCTTTATCTGCACTAGTTTGTTCGACCTATGTCTGGTAGTTTGATCAAACCATCCTCTAGAAGAAAATTATATTTGTTTCCAGCAAACGAGAAAAAAGAAACCATTTTTGGTAACAGACTCTGTAAGAACAACTTCTATGCTAATTTGGTGAGAAATAATGAAATACACTTTCTTGGATAAACTGCCTGTTCTTATGAAGTCAGCAGCTCACTAGATTATCTTTTCTTTTCTTCATGCTATTCCTTTTTGTTGTCTACAGGAGTGCTTGAATGGAGAGTTTGTCAGGGTGGGGCCTAACCCAAAGTTTGTCCCCGTAGCTGGGTATCATTGGTATTGACTCTTTACTTGTCTAATTATTCTTCCTTCACCAAAGAGATATTATATGGGTCATGCACCTGTTCCCAGCAAAAGCGTAAACCTCACTTGGTAGTCGTAAGGGCATAAACATGCACTGTTATTTTCATTCAATACTGCGAATACAATTATATGTACCTGCTTCGATGCACAAACACACACACAACTGTGCACACTGTTTAATTGTGCTAGTAGTAAACTTGTAGTATTTTTTTGTAACACCAGTGCTCATCCTCACACACCTTCTAATTTATTTTCTATTGTGTTTTCTTTTTTGCAGGTTTGATGGAGACGGGTATGTGATATAATCTCTTCTGTTTGAAATACTGCAGACCTTATATGTAGCGTTGCACATTATTTTCTCCCTTTTTTCAGTAATTTTTTACATACCAATACCACTTATGTTAATGTTTCATGGCCACATTTGCCATGCTACAGATGAAGGTGTTTGCATAAACTTCAGCATTCTATAAATTTTAGCGTTTCGACATATAGTTTGAAATACTACTGGTCATGATGTTTTTTGATAGCTCAAATATACCGTTCAAACTTTTGCTCACGGTTACACAAATTTGTACATCGTTCCTTACAGAATGATCCATGCAATGCGTATTAAAGATGGGAAAGCTACATATGTATCAAGATACGTGAAGACTTCTCGCCTCAAGCAAGAAGAGTATTTTGGTGGAGCAAAGTTTATGAAGGTAATCTTAGTTTTTATTTGTTAAAAGATTTGAATCTTCTTATCAGTTACTCAGTAAGTATTACGTGACACTCAGTTGCCTCCATCTCCAACTGTGTTCTGTTTTTCTCATCCTTGCTTGCAACTTTTATATTCTGTTAATCAAGGTTCCAGTATATACCATTTTTACTTGCTGAAGATAAGCTTACTTGTTTGATTAGAAAACCTGAATCTTCTTAACAATTACTGAATTATTACGTAACACTTGACTTTCTCCACCACCACTTGTCTTCTGTTTTACTTTTTCAAGATTGGTGTTCTGTTTTTTTTTTCCTTTTAATGCTTCCAATTGTTTACTCTGTTAATTAACATTCCAATATATACCATACATCGTCTAACTAAATTCACCATTTTGGCTCTCTGAAGCTCTCTGATCAGCTTAGTTTCTTAATGGCATAACTGACCTGATGCCCACCATAATTTTCTTTAGTATACGCTTGGTGTTTGCAAATATGTACAGGGTATATTTTTTCTTACTGTGTTCATCTTTGCCAGTTTTAAACTTGTGATACTTGAATTCCTGTTGAGGCCTCTCTTGCGTCATCTGAGTTTCTTGGTTGCTACATTGACTGTATGTCTGTATGTCAGGATTTTGGACCCAGTTTTTATCGTAGCTGATGGTATCAATACATGATAATCTCATGAATCATATTTAAGTCATACCATACAGTAACTCAAGGCTAACACGCCTACTAAGTATTAATTTAAATCTGTAACTCTCCACACCTGGTGGGCTTAGTGATGACCATATATGAAAATTGGTTGTACACACATGTGATGTTTTCCCTCAATATTTACAGATAGGAGATCTAAAGGGATTTTTTGGATTGTTTATGGTCCAAATGCAAGAACTTAGGAAAAAGCTTAAAGTATTGGATGCTACTTATGGAATTGGAACAGGTACCTCTTTACTTCATGCAATCACTGAATGATGTCTATCTACATTTTAAAATACCCATATTTTTTTCGCAATTTGTTGATCTTTTTCCTTCTTTTCCAGCTAATACTGCATTTGTATATCATCATGGCAAACTCATGGCCCTGTCAGAAGCAGATAAACCCTGTAAGTTGTCAGTCTGCACTCTTCTTTTCTATATTCATGTGCATATGCTATTGGAAATAGTTGGCCTTAAATGTGGTCGTGTTGGCAGCTACATGTACTGATTGTGAATCATTATGTTCTGCTGTAATTTGTTATCATCCTCAAATCTCACATCCATAGCAATGACCATGCAATTACAGAACGTGATTTTCTATTTTTATTTTCAGACGTTGTTAAGGTCCTTGAAGATGGAGACCTGCAAACTCTTGGGTTGCTAGATTACGACAAAAGGTTGAAACATTCTTTCACTGCTCACCCAAAGGTTGATCCATTTACTGGTACGTTACAGGGATATCGACAATCGGACTATTTCTTATTCCTTTTTGAACAATTTGGATAAATGATGTGGTTATTCTTATTTCAGACGAAATGTTCACCTTTGGGTACTCACATGAACCTCCTTATTGTACATACCGGGTCATCACCAAAGATGGAGTCATGCTTGATCCTGTACCAATAACAATACCGGAATCTGTAATGATGCATGACTTTGCCATCACAGAGAATTATTCCATATTCATGGACCTGCCTTTGATGTTTCGACCAAAGGTAGTGCACACTAGTAGTTGGCAAATTCCTTATGTGCATTTTTTCCCAGTACAATTTCTTTACATTCTGCTAAAGGATGCCTTAGTCAACATTTGTTTCATAGCAGCATGGGATAGACATGTGTGTTTGCGTCCGTAATTGATAAGTAGTTAACACTCCTTTAGGTATTTTGGTCTCATTGTTCTTTATTCTTGTATAAAGGAAATGGTGAAGAATGGTGAATTTATCTACAAGTTTGATCCTACAAAGAAAGCTCGATTCGGTATACTCCAACGCTATGAAAAGGATGAAAAAAGCATCAGATGGTTTGAACTCCCGAATTGCTTCATATTCCACAATGGTATACCACCTGTAACATTCAGCTTAAATTCTGAATGTACAATCTTTTTTTTACCATCTGTCATGAATTTTGCATAGCCAGGGAACACATGGAACATGTAATGAAAAGAGGAAGTTATTTTTTCGTTGAAATTATATATCAGCATTTCATTCCTTATAATCTTAGTGAACTAATCACAAGAAGCATCTCTTTTTTGTCACAGCTAATGCTTGGGAAGAGGGTGATGAGGTTGTTCTCATTACCTGCCGCGTTGAGAACCCAGATTTGGACAAGGTAAACGGTGAACAGAACGAGAAGCTTGAGAACTTTGGGAATGAGCTGTACGTATATACCTGCAATCTCAACCTTTATTTAAATTCCATGCAATCCAATGCTTAGCCTAATGTTACATCTTTTAGATATGAGATGAGATTCAACATGAAAACCGGCGCTGCTTCACAGAAGCAACTCTCTGTTTCTGCTGTAGACTTTCCTCGAATTAATGAAAGTTATACCGGCAGGTACTTCTGCTGGACCTTGCAAATTCAACGCAAGTTTGCTTTCTTCTGGAAGTGTGCTATCTTTAATCATTACAAACTCATAAATAAACATTTTCTGATCTGTTACTTTGTTGATTGGACGCAGGAAGCAGCGGTATGTGTACTGCACGATCCTCGACAGCATAGCGAAGGTGACCGCTGTCATAAAGTTTGACCTGCACGCCGAGCCAGACAGCAGCAAGAAGCAGCTTGAGGTGGGGGGCAACGTGAGAGGCATATACGACCTGGGTCCTGGGAGGTTCGGTTCGGAGGCGGTGTTTGTTCCCAAGGAGCCGGGTGTGTCTGGTGAAGAAGATGATGGGTACCTGGTACTCTTTGTGCATGATGAGAACACAGGGTACGTCACTCATGAATGCTGCTGCTGCTGCATGGTTTTAGTTAGTTGCTTGAGAAATGTGATTAATTCTGTGTCGTGTGGAACCAAATACAGGAAATCTGAAGTAAATGTGATTGATGCCAAGACAATGTCTGCTGATCCGGTGGCGGTTGTCGAGCTGCCGACCCGGGTTCCTTACGGGTTCCACGCCTTCTTCGTCAACGAGGTACTCCTAAAATGTTCTTTTAATCTTCTTTTCTGGTTATCTTTAGAGAGAGTGCTACCCTAGCATTTTGCCAAGATTTAAACGTATATATCTATGCAGTTGGTATTTGCATGAGTTGGTTTAAGCTGAAATACATTTTGCCTTGTGCTTTTGTACAGGAACAACTGGGACTACAGGATGTGTAGTTCTATACTTCTATCTACACGGCTGAAGAACTATAAAAATAAAGTACATATAGACTGATACATAGGAGGTAATTAGCAATACCCTCGATTGTTTGTACAATGAATTTATGGATACTACATACTATATAGAACGAGCTACAGGCTTGAAGTGAAATCATACATGATTGTGATGATATTAAGAGATTATTAAGGCTTTCTAGCTACTTGGTCTGCAATGACCTGGCCGGCGCGATTCCCCCAAGGGCGAGTGCTCCTGACGCTGCCATACCTATTCCTTCCAAAGCCACCAGCAGCGCTGCTGGGACTAGCACCGGGCTGCAGAGCAGGAGCAGTGGCGCTGCCACGGCGAGCCCTGTGATGGAGATGGCCAGCGCCGTGAAGGATAGGACGAGGAACCCGCCTGCGAGCGCTAGGAGCGAGGCCACTGCGAGCGACGACGGGCCTCCGACGTGCCGCTCCTGGCCGTGGTCACCGTGGTCTGCCATGGCATAACTAGCTAGCTCTGTGCTCTCTCTGGATCCAAGATGAAACTTACTAGTACTAGATGTTTAGCTAGCTAGCTCTGTGCTTTAAGACTGGTATCATCATCAATGGATGGGCCGACGAAGAGCTCCTTGTACGTAGCCCACCTTAATAGATTCTCTAACTGGACTATATAGATAAACAAAGTGAAAAGTTGTACTATACCTGAAGTACATTTGCATCTTAATTGGGTTAATTTGATAATGATCCTACTAGTGCCTATCACTTTGGCCAAAGCACAACAATCGGAAATTAAGATGCATGCATCATGCTGTGACGAGGGCATGTACAATAAATTGAATTCTGCCGTGCAGAAACCTTGGGCTAGCTAGCTAGCAGTAGCAGACAAAGATGAACTTAGGCACCACATCGTAGCACCATTGATTGTATGTACTCCTATTGATGGAATCATCTCTAATATTATATGGGGATTCTTGCCATGACAAATGCCATGCATGAGTTGGATACAGTAGAGAGATTATGTCTGACAGAGCTGAATGATCATGACGAAAATGCAGCGATAACAGATTATATACTCATGTCAACGCGCGTGCTGGCACACAGATCAGGTTACAACTAATAGTACATTGCATACTAGATAGTAGAAAATTTGCAATCTCGGTTGCTGATTTAATGGAGGCATCGTGCTGATTGAATGGATCAGGTGGCGATGATGGTGTATGGCTCGACGATGAAGAGCGGCCTCTGCCGGAGCTGCCGGCACCGCCGCACGCTCTGCACCAGCTCCTCCCTGTCCCCCACCCGGGACGTGAAGAGCAGCATCGTCGCGCTCTGCTCACCGTGCTGCCCGCCGTTGTCAGCTTCTTCATCGTACTCGTCGGCCTCCATGCCCGTGGACGCGGCGGCCACCGCGGCAGCCAGCGTGGTCGTGGATGACGGCACACGACGCAGGCCCGGCGCCGGCGGAGCAGCTTCATCGTCAGAATGAGGGGCTCTGGACTTGCCGTCGTCGGTGGCCGGGGCCCCGCCGACGAACTTGTTGATGACGAGCCTTGAGCAGCGCTGCGCCTTGCCGGACGCGGCCACCACCTCCACCACCGTGCCCCTGTCCACCACCTCAACCTCGTCCTCCTCATCGTCTTCCTCCTCTTCCATCACCTCTTCTTGCTCTGGTTCTTGCACTTGCAGCTGCGCGACACCAAGAACACTCGGCTTCTGGTCATCACGAGCAGAGGAGGAGGCGCAGTCGACGAAGCAGAGCCTGAGCCGCCCACCTTGGCGCCGCGCGTGCAGGTACCCCTGGGGCTTCACGGCCACGGCCTCCACCACGAGGCGCCCGTCACGGCGGTGCGGGAGCATCCGCAGGCACGGCCCGGCGTCGTCGCCCCGGCGCCGCGACATGGACGGCAGCGGCGGCGGGAACGCCCGCTGCGGGCGCGCCCGGTGGTACTGCACCTCAGTCAGCTCCCCGGCCGCGGTCTCTTCCTGAACCTCTTCCTCCTCTTCTCGCAATGCCGGCGGTGGGAAAGAGTCGGCTAAGGCGGGGGAGCTATCATCGGTTGTTTGGTAGAGGCACGCCATGACGGCGGCCTGGTCGAGGAAGTCCCCGTGGGTGCCGGTCTCGGAGCCGAGGCTCTCGGTGCAGAGGTCCAGGCTCTCGTTGCTCATGGACCGCCTTGGCGGCATCGGGTAACTGGCCTTGGCCGGCGTTGGCAGGGGCTTGGTGGCGCCGCCGTCGATATTGGTCTGGATGGCACTCCACATGTCCAGCTGCGGCGGCGGCGCCGGCATGGGCATGGGCATGTGCAGCGCCGGCATCACATGGCATACCGACACCGTCATCTCGATGTAGCTAGTGGGTGAAGATCGGAGCCGAAGAAGATGATGAAACTAGCTAGGATTGGAGAGGCTTATGAAGCTGAATGAATTCTCTGGTCTGGAAATTGATGTGTGAGTGAGGAAGTGAGGGTTGGGAGGGTATTTATAGGCGGGAAGGGGAGCCTTTTTGGCCGTCCAAACAGAACAGGAATCCATGCTTTGCTCTAATTAAGTGTGGTGTGGTGTGTTTCGTCACAAAACAAGAAAGTAAACAGGATGTCAATGGGGGACAGCTTTGTTAAGCACATTTCAACTCAAGAATCTTACTGTCTTCTGCTTTGCTATATTGTATCCTGAGACTAATCGCTACAAATGGTCTTAGTAGCGTCCTCCCTCTGTTCCAAAATATAGTGCCTATAATTTCTTTTAAAGTTAATCCTTGTAAACTTCGATCAATTTTGTACTAAAAAATACTACCTCCATCTCAAATATTAAGGATCTTTTTAAGTCAAACCAAGTACCCTAATATTTGACCAAACTTTTAGAAAATCAATATATTTCATTTTCTATCTAATGATGTTGAATTTGTATTTTGCATATTCATGATTTTTGGAAAAAACTTAGTCAAACTTAACATAGAGTGACTTTCTAAAAATAATACAAGTCTTAAGCTTTGGGATGGAGGTAGTATTGACATCTACAGTATCAAATCAATACTATATGATTCATCATTACATATATTTTAATATGGCATACATTTGGTATTGTAGATATCGATAATTTTCTCAATAAACTTGATCACAGTTAGTGGAGTTTGACTTTCACGCAAACCAATGCGCACTATATTATGAGAAGGATGGAGTATCAAACAACTAACTAGTTTTCTCTAGTTAACTATCAAAAATATTGCACTTGATAAGGTATTTCTTCACTAGTTGCCCTTTGGACCGGGTATTGTGAAAAGTTGTGTTTTGGACCAAGTATCAATCTCCCTGCGTCACTCTCCACGCGTCACTCTCCACGTGGCGCAAGCCCGTCTTCTCCGTCCACCGCCGGTCACCTTTGCGGGGGTGACGGTTGGCCCCAATTAATGCCCAAGGTGGTGGAGGTGCTTGCTCCCGTAAGGCGTTGATGGTGGGATCTATTGTGTGGGGCGGAGGTCGACTGACCGACACAACGAGGCCACGTGAGCTTGCTGCAATTGTGGTGGTGGGGGCTCGTGTGACGGCTGCAGTGGTGTGCTTGCGCACACCTTGCGGTTGGCGGCTGGCTGCCTCAGCCAAGAGGGTGGCGCAAAATCCGGCTAGGTCTAGGGAGCCTCCTGAGTGCTGGATTCGGGTCCGCGGTATGACGGTGTAGCTCCGGCGGCACCATTGGCATGGGAGGTGGTGGCTCGGAGGGATGTGCTGGTGGTTCTGATCTATTCCGATCTGGACGCGTCTGGGCAATGCAGCAGTGAGGGGGTGGTGACAGTGCAGTCTCGACTAAGATGGCTGTCGACGGGTAGTTCCTGTTGGTCCGCTTAAGTTGGGTTGCAGCTCGTAGTTGACTGACTCGATTTGTAGAGCGTGGAGGCTTTCGACGAGAAATCTCCGTTCAAGCCTTGGTAAAAATCTGCGAGGGAGAAACACGCAGGTACCCCGCTGACTTTCTTCGAAGCGTCATCGAGGACTATTCTCCTTCGTCCCTTGGTCTTAACTCTTTGATCTAGAAAGAAACCTGAGATCCTCGAGATCGTATGATAGATTATTGTTTAGGAGTTAGCTACGATTTGGGGTCTAGTAGATGGATGCTTGTCTAGGTGGTTGATGAGGCGGCTCACTCGGGGTGTATAGGGCGCGATGATGTGTCAAGGAGAGTTTGGACCATGGCTCGGACTTCGGGGGTCAGGTTTCTGGCATGTCCGACCGGTTCTCTTGTTCTTCGTTCTGATGGTGTTTATCTCGAACTACGGTTTAGTGTGTCCATATGCGGCAAGAATGAAGGTAAACCGGTGGTATTTTCAAAGAAATCGGTCGGTGCAAACCCAACATATTTCATTATTTCTATTGTGAAACTCATCGTCAGAGTTGTCTACCATTGATGTGTGTGGCCGACTGTTGGTATGTCACCAGGTGGGCCGGTGATGGTGGCCAATGTAGCCATGTGCCATAACGACATTGGTGCATTTCTATCAGTTTTTGCCCGATTTATGGCTAGTTAACCATGAGTTCTGTTCTTCTAAATCAATGTAATGGCAAGTCTTTTGTTTTGTACTTACAAAATTATGTGCACATTAGCAAACTGGTAGTACTAGCTAGTAATAATTTATGTTCTTTGTTAATATATGTCGTACACAGCTATGCATGCACTTTGCTCCTTTCTGTAAACGCTGGGTCTAGTTGTTTTACACCCTTTTTTTATTGGCCTTCTGCTTTATTATTATATTTACTTAGTGTGTGCGTGTGTGTGTGTGGTGGCCGGCTACTGAGACCTCGAGCTAGGTTAGTGGAAACGAGTCCACCAGCATACATCACCGGTACCAAGCGTGGAACATGGAAGAATGATCATCATCTAATTATTATTTTATCTCCTTGTGCCGCACTATTTTAATCATCAAAGTAAAAAATCAAATAATTAATTAATCATCCAGCTGCATGCTTGCATCACTGATGTCACCCCACCACGCAGAAATATCATCCTTTAATTCCTTGGCGTAAGGCAGCCTACTTTGTTTTGTTCCCTCTTACTGGCTTATGTAGTTAGTTACGTATTGCATCATGCCCACTATCTATGGCAAAGCTACTTCTCCTTGTTTCAAAACTTACTCAGGTCATGGCATCCTTGTGTAAACAGCTGGTAATAATGCTCTTTTTCCTGTGTATGGTTGGTCACTAGCTAGCTTAATGACAATTTAGCCCACAGAATTAAGAATTAACAAATGCAGATGCAAAACAAAATGTATATGCATATACAAGTGGGGCGGAGGATGAGATGAGCAAGATTCTAACCTCTTTGTTCTCTTTCTGGCTCCTTTTCATCGATACAGAATAGAATATATGTGCATGGTTACCAAATTATTTTAATCGCCCTATTTTCTCCTCATCCTCTTAATCCTTCAAGTGGTACTGTGCTCCATGCTTATAGATGCCATTTAATTTTCTTGGATAGGGCGCGTAGTCGTGTCTCTTCTTCTATCTCTTGTCATATTTTCTTTCTCTGGGATCAAATTATTCTTGTGCTGCTTCAGCTTCAAGCCAAATTCCCATGCCTTCAAAGCAAAAGTTTTTTTTTTGCATTTTCTGACATAAAAAATGCTAGGCATGTCTCTAATACGATTAAAAATGGTTCATACCTATAATTATCAAGGATTCATGGATTTGTTATCATTTCCTTTCCAAAGTCCAAAACTATAGCAGTACTTGGTGTATTCGCTAAAACACAATTTGTCGATCGAGTAGTTTTTTTTTCGATAATGCTTTGTTGAGTAACTACATGGCTAGGTTAAAAGATATGATAGAAGATGCAAGTGCAGAGAGTTGCCATTTTCATATTATTCTATGAGGTGGTAGCAAATATAGCTAGTTCCACTTGTGAACCTAGTGTCTTAGGTTAAACATCTGACTACAAACAGTTACCATGCATCACTCTTTGTTTTTAATTCGAGGGCCACAAGTACAATATGTAATAGCAAGCTGATCTGCACATCAGTAAGTAGAAGTTTCTATCTATTCAGCCAAGAATCGTGCTTTGCTATTTGCAAAATTTACACCTAAATTTACAACATGGTGTACGTCTGAACTTTGATTTTAATCTTCTTGTCATTTACAGACGATAATTTGGATACATGTGCAGTAGTGTCAATGATAGATTTCTAGGCGGATGTATTTTCCTCGAGACCGGTAACATGTGAGTCATAGAAGAAGTAATGGTTGGTGATGCACATATGGAGCCCACATAATTGTCTGAAACACCAAGTGAGAAAGGAAAGTCTTGGTTAAGCTGATTTCTACGAGCCAAGTGTAGCCACATGGCGCAACCTAGATCGTTGTCATGGCCTTTGCATACGACGGTGCACCGCTTTCAGCAGTGAATCTCAACCATTCGATACGGCGCTGTATCAGATCGAATGGCCATGGTCGACCGTTGTGTCCTCACTTTGTCCTCTAGTTGTCCCTGTGAGGAAAGAAAATGAAGCCAAAAGGCAGGGATTCGGTGCATCATTAGCTACTAGCTAGCTATAGTTGAAAGGGATGGATCGATGGAAATGAAATCGGAGGAGGCTAAGCAAAGCAGTAAAGGCGAAAGCAACAGAGAAAGAGGTTCTTTTGCTTAGCTAGACCTGCGCACCGCCAGAATGGAACTTGCAGCTCTTAATGTGGTTATCTAGCCAGATCAAAGTATGTAGTTTAAAATTGTCGGAATGGGATGCATGGAACAATTGCTGATTTCATCGGTAAAGCTATATGCATTTCCTTTTTGCTAGCCATATATAAATTTGGTGGAAATGTGTGATGTGCACACTAGCGTGTTTTAGTAGTTTTTAACATAAAACTAACCCACTTAAAATTCTTGAAACTTTTATGCTATTTTTTTCCGTGTAGATGTATACTGCTGATGAGGTGTGAACCTAATGTTTTTATGTATTTGCAAATTTTAGATAGTCTATAGAATAGATTATTCAGCTATATTTACAGACCATCAATCGAGTGCTAATATTTTGTAGATTTTTCTCAAACTTCTCTGATGGCAGAGAGGAAGGTCCATATGAACACGGTTTATTTTATTACTTTGAGTGCTAATTAGTTAACTTCAAAAAACTAAGGAAGAGAGAAAGCATAAATTGCAATGGCATGGAATCTTGATCCTACAAGGCTAGGAATTGTCATCAAAGTGTGTCTGGTTACACCATAGAAAAGTACGCGTACTCCCTCTGTTCACAATTACCTCGCATTCTAGGCTTAGTCAAAGTCAAACTTTATAAAGTTTGACCAAATATCTAGTAAAAAATAGCAACATCTATAATATAAAATCGATTGTATTAGAATTTTTATAAAGTATACTTTCAAATTATATGAATTTGAATTATAAATGTTGATATTTTTCCTCTATTCTTTGTCAAAGTTTACAAAAAAAATATTGATTAAACCTAGAACGGGAGGTAATTATGAATGGAGGAAGTATATAGGAACTCATATGAGCAATGGGAAAACTTCAAAGTGCTTCATTATGCTGAGTAAAAAATTCATGTTAATGAGTGTAGCGTAAAGTGGTCCACATAAAGCCAAATTTCTAATAGTAGCACTTTTTTCTCATAAATAAGAAAGGTTAATCAAACAAAATTTTACCTTGTAGTTCTAATCTAGATAAGAGTCAAATATTAACAAGCATTGCAATATTTCGTTGGTTGGATTCTCAGACTGAAATACATGTCGAAATAAGAAGTGCTTTGCTTGGAGATCGATGAGAAGGTATGGTCGGAAACGAAAGGTAACTAAGATGCACGATGAATATATGTGTGCAAAGTTTTCGGGATATGTTGTCGAGGTAGGTCATGCATGCCAAGCCAAGGATCAGAGATGGAATCGAAGAGGGGATCTTGCAAAATCTCAAAGAAGGGCTTGCAGTGCAGTGATGATATCTGTGTGTCAGCCCCTCTATATCTTCTTCTTTTGGACCAACACTGACACCACCAAGCACCAAACCATGCTAGCACAGATTCCAAGACCGGCCAACCTATGATTGTACGTACTACCTGTAGATACAATGAAATCATTGTCAAGGACAGACGTGTCGAGCTTGCAAGTAAAAGCAGGGCTATATATAGTTACATACACATGCATATCGACGGAGAAACAATTGCGCTCTCCGACATGCCGATCTTTTCTCTGCACCTGCAGGATCTTATCGGCGATCTACCTGCTGATAAAGCAATCTATGTCGTACGTATCTACAGCTAGGTAGCAGCAGCTGAGCACAAGCAGCTTTCTTTCCTTTGCTCCTTCTTTCTTGGACTTGCATATATATGCATGATGCATTTTTTTTTCTTTTCGAAATGGGGGAAATATCGCTCCAGCTTCATCTAAAGGATGTGCACGGCTTTTTATTAGATTATCACAACACCATACAAGAGCAATACAAAAGATCAAACTCGAAGCCACCTCGCTAAACCTACAGAGGGATGAAGGGGGTGACAATTCACCAACTCATATCATCCAAAAACCAAACGTCTTTTCAGGCCGCCCAATAGCAGATGAGAAGCACATCCAGTCAAGCAGACTCTCAGCATAAGCCAACGCACACGTCATAGAAGTTGTTACCGTCGTCTTCCTCGACTCCTTCTTCAAGAGAGATCATCGCAATGCCAGACATGCCATCGATGCCGCCACGGCGCCAGACGACTCCACCATCCTGCGCATGTCCATCACACTGCATCCATCCCGAGACACCACTGCACCATGCCGCGGCGACTCGATGACGCCGACACAGCAAAAGCACACCGCTCCACCTCAGCACCTCAGCGCCGTTATATGCATGATGCACATATACATAGGATTCACGCATGCATGTACGCATGTTAAAATGGAAGAAACATGTATTCATATATATGTATATAATATGCATGACAAAGTTAGAGAAACAAAAATACAGTAACAAGTTCGGATATAATGGTCTAAACTCCTCGAAAGATGTTTTCATTCCACTTTATTATAAATAAAGCCATGCGGCTGAGCCGATAGTGTGATGAAGAAACTCTTTTAGGAAGCGGATCAAAGATAAAAGAAAAAAACATAGGAGAGGCCGCACCTTTGGTCCATGATGATATCCTAACTAACCAATACTATAACTTGCCTTTTTCTTTCTAGAGCCGCGGGCTGGAGTACAATTTGAAAATTCGTGATTTGGCATATAGATGGTGTATATTGCACTCAATTATTTAAGTTTTTTTTGCAGCAGTCTACTTACAAGGATGGGTAAACAGTTATTTGAATTTACATATCCACGAATTGTGCAGCTTGATGCATGTATGCATAAACTACGCTAGGAAATATAAATCTAACTTGGCTTGATTAGGGCATGTTTCTCGATGAACATGCACTAGCTACTTGAGGTGACTCTTTGTTCGTATCAGCTAGCAGGCTGAACTATAGATCGGTAGATCGAGATTCCTTTCTCGCTTGGAAGATACTATATCAACGTCATAGTCATCCCCATCCAAAAAGATCCATTCATGTTCACATTCTATAGGCGTCATCATGTATGGCTGGAAATTTCGGGACAAGTTAGGTTGGCGTGCGGCCTGGCATGCACACGATCGATCATTTCATTCAGGCAACGTTGTTCGTCCATTCCCTCCTTTTCAAAACTCAAGACTCATTTCACTGTCTAAGTTTTTATGAGTAGATCTTGATCACAACCCTAATGAAGTGTCTTTAAAGAGTCGAAAGATCGGATCGGTGGTTATATATGCGGTGATCACAACCCTAATGCAGTGTCTTTGTAGAGTAAATACCGCGTAAAAACTAATGAGGTGTCTTTGAAGGAGGAAGGTGATCCTCCTTCAGCTTCCCCTTCACATACCAAGAAGGTAAATTGGACCAAGCAACGAAACACCATCAAATAGGAAGAGCTTAAGAGGAAATGCCGCGTAAAAACTACTTGCTAACAATTCATGCATTCTAGAACTCCTACATCTAGACAACAACCAAGTTGTATAGATATTCCAGGGTACTATATATGGCGTATTTTCCTAGAATTAAGGTTAGATACATGTTCACCAAAGGTTTTCTTAAAAACATTAGAAACTAAAGATATGTGATAATAAAATACTCCCTCCGTCCCAGAAAATATGTCGCAGATTTGGCTAAATTTTGGTGTTTCTTTACACTTTATTTTTTTCACAAAAAACTGAGGGCGTATATATTTTTTAGTATGGTGAAATTTTTAGTATAAGTATGTCCGTATGGCGAAACTGTTAACAATATACATGGACATGGTATCTAGGAGAGTACATAAAAGGATATATACAACAAAAAAAATATGAGTTAGTTCTTTGAAACCCAAGTAGCAATACATACGAGTGAGAAAATTAAAGCCCAATCTCGCTCGCGTCGCCCTTGGGGTGTGTGTGTGTGTGGGGGGGAGCTTAGGCGATCTATATCCCATCTGTTGTCCCCACACCCTCCCTCCACCTATGTGGTGGCACATGCCTTTCATCCCCTCATGGCAGGATCACTAGCTGTTGCAGATCGGCGGCCATAAAAGGCAAGGTGCACGTGGCAGAGACGGACGCCGGGGCGGCATCCTTGGTCTTCTTCGGCTACCTTGATGACCACTGTGGCCGCGAGGGTGGCACGGCGCCTGGTTTGGGGGACTCGGTGCGGCTCAGCACCTCATTTCCACATGGTGCGGGTGGTGGCGGAGGTGTCTACTGGGATCTTCCACCTGCTATCGAGAGCTAGCGAGCGACAACGTGGGGGTGTAGTTTTTCCTAATAAAGGCAGCGGTCCTAGGGTTCCTCTCACGCCAAGACAAAGATCTTCTGGATGGTTACCCTCTTTGATGTGGCCAAAGTGTCGAGTTCTGAAGGCTCCACCGGCGAACTCCCTTGGGCATCTCATACCTGGAGATTGCTAGATTGGATGGGATTCGGTCATGCACACTCATGATTTTTCCGACCATTTGATTTCAGGAGGGAGCGGCTTGAAACTCCTCTATCTGCTGCCATCGCGGGTCATATCTTTTTCATTCCACTATGAAGCGAGAGGTGGAGGATGGCAAGGAAGCTGGGATCTGAGCACTAATAATGGTTGTTCGAGTATTTGGAACGATGAGGAACGATGAGGAACTTTCTTGGTGATTCGGGCTTCGTAGCAGCAGCGAGTGAGGGAGACATCACAAAATTTTATCTTTCTGGGTGAAAATCTAAGGTCTATTCTTAGTTGGCTGTTCATGAAAATGGCGATGTTGAAGGTATTGTTTTGAGAGCGGAGACTTTCCTCAGGATTAAAACAAAATATTTATGATTGGTAGATGACACCACTTGTTGATACGTCTCAAACGTATCTATAATTTTTGATGCTCCATGCTTGTTTTACACCAATTTATATATGTTCTGCTCATACTTCGTTGCAATTTTATAGATTTTCCGGCACTAACCTATTAACAAGATGCCACAGTGCCAGTTCCCTATTTTTTGTTGTTTTGTATTTCGAAAAGTTTTACAAGAAATATTCTCGGAGTTGGACGAAACAAAAGCCGAAGTTAATATTATTCCGTAACGAAGACAGAGTCCAGAGCGGAGTCGAAGAAAGGCAGCAGGGTGGCCAGAACACACCTAGGCGCTTCATGTCCCTGGGCCGCGCCTAGGGGTGGTGTGGGCCCCCTGGCCTCCACCGACATCGCCCCTTTACCTATTTATTCACGATCTCGAGAAAACCCTGAGCACCGAAGCATCCATCCACGAAAAGTTCCATCGCGGCCATCATTGCAGACCCTACCTCGGGGGGGGGGGGGGGGGGGGTTCTGAAACTCTTCTCGCCACCCTGCCGGAGGGAGAAATCATCGCCAGAGGCATCTACATCGCCATGCCCGCCTCCAAAGTGATGCGTGAGTAGTTTATCCCTGAACTATGGGTCCATAGAAGTAGCTAGATGGTTGTCTTCTCTAATTTTTGCCTCATGTTTAGATCTTGTGAGTTGCCCTACTTGATGAAGATTAACTTTATGTAATGCTACATGTTGTGTTTGCTGGGATACGATGAATATTGTATACTATGTTGAGATCGATTATATATTCTTGTCATATGTTATTTGTGCTCTGGAATGCTCTCCGTTGCTAGTAGATACTCTGGCCAAGTAGATGCTTGTGACTCCAAGAGGGGTATTTATGTTCGATAGTAGGTTCATGCCTCTAGTTTTCTGGAACAGTGACAATAACTTCTAAGATTGTAGATGTGACGTTGCTACTAGGGAGAAAACAACAATATTTTATCCGAGGGTAATTCTATTGTTTACTTTACACACATTGCTTAATGCGATAATCTGTTGCTTGCAACTTAATACTGGAAGGGGTTCGAACGATAACCGGAAGGTGGATTATTAGTCATAGATGCGGTTAGATTACGGGCCATGTATTATGTTGTAATGCCCAAACGAATCTCATAGTAATCATCTTTTCGTATATGGTTGGTATTCTGTCGATTGCCCAGCTGTAATTTGATCACCTAACATGTTTTTTATCTTTATGGAGATATATCTCTAGTGAACTGTGGATCCCGGTTCTTTCCTTTACACTGATAAATTCATCCACTGCAATCCTGCTCTATTTACTTACTGCAAGCACTATTCTCTTTAATTACTGCAAACATCTTCTTCCACTCGATACATTTAAGCATTTATGTTCAGCAAATCCGGTGAGATTGACAACCTCACTGTAAGTTGGGGCAACGTATTTTGGTTGTGTTCTGTGCATGTTTCACGTTGTTGCTGACGCCGGTAGTGCACCCTGCCACAAGTCAGCTAGCAACACCTTCAGAAGTCACGTCTTTCTCCTATTGGTCGATTAAACCTTGGTTTCTTACTTGCTGTTGTGCTCATCATACCTTGCTCTTGGGGTTCCCAACGGTGTGAAATTTACGCTACATGAAGCCACGTCACACGTCAGCACTTGTCCACTGTTAACTTCTTGGACTCATCTCTTTTGGAGAACTTTTACTTCCGGTGTTGTCTTGGTGGTATTTGTGTTGCTGCTATAAGGACTAGAACACTATAGTTGGACTTTGTCTTGCTTAGCTTCTTCTTCTTTATTTGTTGTGTGCATCCGTACTTCCATTAGACTATTGCGTTCTTACATGGACTGTGTATAATTGATATCATTATTCTTTTTATCAAAAAAATAGAGCGGTTTTTTAATTGAAACATGCTCATAAAATTAATTTATGTTGCAAACTAATTAGATTATTACTAAATGGTGATATGTGGACTTAAAACCTAAAACATGGATACATTTGCGTTACATGCCACTGGATTGATAGTCAATGCAAATCTAGGCATAGAATCTTAAGTGTTTCCTTGTTGAAACAACCCACGATGCACCCCACACAGGAATATGTTTAGCGGTACACTAAAGAGACTTCGTGATCTGAACACTAAGGATAAGAACACTATGCATAAGATATTTAGGTTCACAATAATAATATAAAGAAGTTAACATAAAAATGAACATCTTAAAAAAAATCTTGATAGAACCTCCTTCATCATGAAGAGAATCTATTACACTTCGATGTGTGACTTATGTGCTAAATTTAATAGTGCAGTATGTATTGAAAGCCATGGATTGTGGTGTGGAAACATTAGAGAGAATATTAAATATATCAAGAGTTCTAAGTTTAGAAATAAGATTTTGCAAACATGGTTGCACAAGTTGATTTAAAGTGTAGGCAGCCACCTTCACTAGATGTGTCGACAAATGGAACTCCACATTCCTCATTCTCGAGTCCACATTAGCATTTAGAAAAAAATATTCCTTAGGGAAACAAGAACCAAATTATAATTTTCTCCTCCATATGATGAATGGGAAATGGCTAATGCTATGTTTGGATGCATAGAAAGTTTTCATGGAATTGAATTGGACTAAAATTCCAAATCCAAGATGGAAATGAATTGGCTTCTAATTCAATTCTTTTCTTTGGTTGTGCTTGGAAATTGCTATTGAAATCAAAAGATTTAACCAATTCCAAATCATGTTTGGATGAACAAACTATGGAATTTTTGGCGCTCGCCATGCCTCCAGCCGTTGGTAGCCGGAATCAGCGAGGACGGAATTAGCGAGGATAGAATCAGCAAGGACGGAGAGGAGCTCGACCTCCTGGTCACTGGCGGCGGCTCCGGGGAGAGCAGCTCAACCTCCTGGTCACCTGTGTCCCCGCGCCTGCGTGCAGCACCGCGCCGCGCTCCCTCGTCCACGCGCACGACACGGACCGGCGACATCGACGGAGCAGCGCGCGCCGTCGAATCGAAGCCCGCTGCGTCGATCTGATCCGGGTGAGGTGGTTGCGCGGCGAGGGGCGGTGGGGGAAGGGGCTGGCGGAGAGGAGGAGGTGCTGGTGGTGGGTGAGACGAGGCGGCGGTGTAGGGCCCGTGCCGGAGGTCGCCGGTCGCTCCGGTCCAGAGGGAAGATGGGGATACTCGCTCCTCTCTATTTCTCCCTAGCCCCAGCAACGAACAGGTACGCGGGAAGAAGGTTTCCATGCGATTCCGAGGGGGCAAGCTCGGAAAGGTTCGCAGCTTGTTTACACTGACGAAGCGGTACCTCGGAATTTACTTCAGTTTCCAAGTTTTAATTCCAAGGCCAATCCAAACGGCGGAATTTGACCCTAATTCCAGATTCCATGATTCCATGCCCAATTCTATGCAACCAAACACAGCATAAGAGATTTGTCAGCTTCTAAAGATGTTCAATCGTACCATCGATGTATTTCAGTCTCAAACTTCCCAACCTCTAATTTTTGTTTCCTTGATATTTGGAGTGCTAAAGTTGTCCTTGGCGAACAATAACGAGCAATAATGGTACAATCAAAATCATGATGAAAAAATGCAAAAGAAGTCCCACAAGTACTTGAACTAGTCATACTTTACAAATTGTGTATTAGTGCTACTATATGCATGAAGTGTCTTTTTGAAACAGATTTCGATCATTACGTACACTTGATCATGATGGATTTCTCAAAAAGGTCATGATGGCGCATGTTTTTGATCCTTCTAATTTTTATATGGAATGTTATTTTTTCATATCTACGTGCAAGCACTCTTACGATTTTGGTCATCTCAAATTTCTACATGAAAATACATTCTCCTTTTCGGGTGTAGTCGCGCAATTCCAAAACACTCAATTTAGATTAAAGTGCGAAAATAAATAAAGGAAAAAATATCAATCAAATTATCTAGCTAGGTGTAAATGTGTGATGGCATATTCTCTCATGCTCGCCTTCCTTGCAGGTATGCAGGCACACGTCTACATCACCCTCCCCAACCTATACCATGACTGAAGCATATACAACCTTCAACTATATTTTTAAGGCAGATAAATACTTCGCATAATTTCATGTAGGAAAAACATGGCTTTACAATTTCTTAAGACTAAAATTGATAGGACAAACCAAACAAATACTTATGATGAACTCATAACAATATTTATGTTAGCAATGTTTCTTCGCGCGTACTGGGGAGAAAGAAGAGAGAATGGAACCACATGAGACATGCCTTCCATACATGGTTTGGCGCGATTCATCCCACCTATGATAGGATCCTAGGTCAGGAGCAGCATCTCAGAAATATTGGGCCCTCCAGGACACCTGGCGTGGTGGATACAAATTCCCCGCGGCCATTAGTGGGATGACAGACAAATCTGGCACATGCATTTGCGGACACGGGATGGGTAGTGATCTCAAAATGCCGACTTGATATATACAAGGATGATGGATCCAATTGAAAAAATGGTTTGAACCTTAATTATTTGCACTGTTTGGTGTAGGACCTCCATGCATGCATCGTCTTTTAATACCTACTTCCTCCTTCCTAAATTAGGAAGCATATAGTTTTTAGTTAAAGTCAAACTTTTTAAAGTTTAAGCAACTATGTACAAAAAAATGTCAACATCTAAAATTTTAAATGCACATAATATGAAAATATATTTCATGATGGTTCTAAAAATATTAATTGGAGATTATAAATGTTGACACTTTTTCTATATAGTTGGTAAAACTTTGAGAAGTTTGACTTTATCCAAATATTATAGGCATCCTATTTTGGGATAGAGAGAGTAACTCTGGAACTAGTTAATGATTTCGCCTTTACGGAATGACAAATAGCAGAGAAAGTAGTATCGTTCATCCGATCGAGGGAGATCACTGGTCAATGATCTTGTGCATGATTCATCAGACATACTTTCCCAGACGGTTTAAATATAACCCAGAAAGTAAAGTGCACGCGGTTGAATAATGAACTTCCTTTGAAGCAATCAGCTGATACGGGTCGCTAGCTTGATGATGCACAACACAAAAGTTACACATATATATGCATAAAGATAGATCCATGATGGAAATACATCAACATCAGCTATACGTGAGGAGCACCTGAAATCACTTAATCTAGCCCACATAAAATAAATAAGATGTACCCATGTATGTACACTATCCATTTATATATATATATATATATATATATATATATATATATATATACATGATGCAGAACACTAAGGCATGCATGCACTAACCATGCCACATCAGCATGCTTGACGAATTTTAATTAGTTCAGTATTGCTTTGGCAGGTTCGCTGCTGGCATGTATCAAATGGACTGAACTAACAAGGGAGGTAACTAATTTGCATCACCCATTGTTCATGTGTCCTGCTACTGATCTAAGTAATTTGAAGAGCATACAGTACAGTTTCTGTTTTTCAGATAAGTAAGTGTTCAGTTCTGATTTTAATTTGGTCATCATTAATTTGTGTACAAAAATACTCCTGAAGTTTTATTTGTCGTTTTATGCAATATCAGATCAGAAGATGGATGGACATGCATGGATGATGGACTACCTAGGTAGGGTCCATTTGGATTTCGGAGCAACTTCGATCGACGTCGTTGCCAGACATCAAGCGCATGCAGCTAGCTAGGGACCAAAAAGCTAGCTCCATAATCCATGTTGCTACCTCAGCTTCAGATAGTGCTTCTTCCTTTCTTTCTCAAGTATATGCTTATGTATGCATCTCTGGGTGTGACACGGATATTGAAAGAAATCTAGCTTGAACTTAAATTCTTGGTCTCTAAGTAACCACGCCTCTGACCAACCCCTCTCCTCCGTAATATAAACATTGTATTTGTGGAGATAGAGAGAGCCAACACTTTTAATGACAACCTTTTAAGACCAACGTCATGCGCAATATATATTGCTACCTTTGCATTATTGTACATATATACTTCAACTCAAGTAAGGCGTGCCTATAACACATTTGGACTGTGCTAGCCAGCGGCGGACCCAGAAAAATATATATGAGTGGGGGCATCAAGTGAGTGGGGCATTCCTTGTATAAATTTGCAAAATCTGAAGTAATTTCAGTCAAATATGGACAAGCACTATAGGAATTCAAAATTTTGAGTGGGGACACATGCCCCCACTGAACTACAGTTGGCTCCGCGCCCCCCGCCCCTAGTGCTAGATGCGGCGATGCAAATAAAGTTGACGATGCATGAAGAAATGCATGTGTAAATGCAAGTACTGTGTAGAACACGTATATGCTTAGTCGTTTACTTAGTGAAGCTGAACATATTATTAAACAAAATGTGTATGAAACTATTTTTTAAACAGAATAACTTCTACCATATTGGTTATCGGTCTTTTCAACCACCATTAATTAACATGGGGTTGGGTACGCACAGAGATCGGATGAGCTTGCACATGCGAGACAAATTTACGCAGGCTCAAGCCCCTTGAGACACATAGAAAAGACCCTGGTCTTCTTTTGGGTGAGTTGTATTGCTTTCTTTACTCTTTTTTGGCTGTGTGCATCCGTACTGCTATTAGGGTGGGCGTTGTTGCAGAGGCTGGATGTAATTGATATCTTTTGATATTAATATATTCCCTTTATCGGAAAAATATATATGCTAGTGTTTGGTATATCTCTCGTGGGAGCCTGCTTGATGATTCGATGATCTAAGGTGACTTCCCTAACGTGGCTTACATATGTGGGCGAGGGTAGGGTTACCAGCTGTCCGGGTCATCTTAGAGGTGGAGTCCTAGTCGGTCACAATCTACTTTGGGTATTCACGTATGCACAGTGCTTACCTTGTACTCCTAGTTGATGAACACATTTGTATCGCAATCTTTGATCCATATCATTGCCTCGGCCCACCCTATGTCAGTGGGAAAGCTTTGTCCTCCCGTGTGGTACCCGGTGTACCATGTACTCGTCACCAGCTCAATTTTAATAGGTCGCACCATGTTGTGCAGAAAACTGAAACACATTGCCATTAACAATTTAATTTAGGTAACCTCAACTCATTTGCGATGATCAGGTCATTAAAAACATTCCGTAATTATGGCATCGACATGACAATCAATATTACATACTCCCTCCGTTCCTATTTAATCGACGCGGGGGAGAGAAGTCTAATGAACAAATAACGTATTGGAAGAAGTCAATTAAATCCGGACAGAGGTAGTATAAATTATAATACCCCATATTTACGACTATACTTGGGCATTGTTCGGGCTGGGTCGGGCTTCGGGCCGGGCCTAACAAAGCCCGACACAAAAAACCCAGGCCCAGGCCCGGCCCGGCCGACCATCGGGCCTAAATTTTCGGCCCAGGCCCGGCCCACAGACATGCTCGGGCTGGCCCAAGCCCGGCCGGGCCGATCGGGCCGGGCTTCCCATGGCCAGGTATATTTACGACATTATAATAAGCTTCATGATTGAATGAATTTTCCGTACAAAATATTTCTATAACCATAAAAGAGTTAAACAATTGTTCTCAGTATTTAATATCATGTGATACTTGACCATACAATAATAGTAAAATATATGAACATACGATAAAACCTTTAACTATGCTAGTGAATCATAAACATTTTTTCCCTCTTAAATTTTGGCAATTTTTCTATTTAAGCAACAGATATGACATTAGATAGAATCTAATAAATGCACCAAAACATAAAATCCCAAATAATTCATCATAATGAGCACATCATTCTCATAATAAATATCAATATTACACCATAGACATTCTATTCAACACCTAGGGTGTGGAAAAAGTTATTTCACAGCTAGTGTTTTTTTATGCTGTTACATTCATAATATAGGTTTGAAGTACAAATAATTATGTTCATATTGGACCACTGCTAATAAAATTACATAATAAATGCAATATTTGTGTCATAGCAACGTAAAAAGGAACAAAAAATGCGTATTTATGTGATATTTTTGTAGGACACGCGAATAAAAAAACATACATTATGTCTATATTCTCTTTTGTTCTTCTCAACTTCCAACATAAGAAAACATTATGTAAAGGAAATTCCACTACGGTTTCGAAGAAACGGGGTGTGTATAGAATAGCTATTCTTCATTGCGGGGCCAAATTGTGCTCCCGTAATTGATATTTAAAATGGTTTTCAGCATTTAGAAATGTCATAAACGACATTAACCTATTCACAAAAGGTACCATGTTCCTTCATCTTATGTTTAGTAAATTTAAATCTGATAAGACAGTGTTAAACTTTGAAAATAACATTTTTGAAGAACATATAAAATACACTGGAAAAGGAGAAAATGTCCAAACCATAATAAATTTGTCCCACTAGTGTCCGTTAAGCATTCGGCCCATGTGACAAATATTGCATTCTTTCATTCGGCCCTTTTACTGTTCGACACTGAGAAAAGAGGAGCGACGACGCCGGCGGCGCGGCTGTCTTGTTCGCCGGCTACTCCGTCGAACTCGACCAACCTCTTCGTGGGCATAGACACGAGAATGATGCGGAGGGGAGGGCGGCGTCTGCAAGCCGGCAAGCGGCGGTCACGACGGCAACACGCGGCACGGGGCCCGCTTCCGCCGTCGTCCTTGCTTTCCCGCACTGCTGGCTTGATGGGGCGCCAAGCAGGGCACCGCGAAGATCTGCGCGACGGCGTCCTTAGGCCTCGTTCGTTTCGTCCCAACCCGAGGGGGTTCGGGTCGAAATTCCCGTGGTTTAGCCGGGATCAGACCCGCGTGTGTTTAATCCCGGCGCTCTCTTATGACATGTTCGGTTAAACCCTCCCGGAATTCGACCCCGCCCAGTTTTCCCCCAATCCCCTCCATTTCGCAGGGAAGAAAATACACGACTCTCATCCCGTGGATCAGATCCCCGAATCGGTACGACAACCACAGTGTCCCGTCTCTCTCGCCCCGACCTGTCCATCTCCCGCGATCTGGAGGGGCCGGCGGCGCGGCGGCACGGCGGCAGGGGCGGATGGACAGCGGCAGCGCAACCAGCCGAGCAGATCAAGGACACGTGATTCTCCCTCACTCCCCCCTCCCCAACCGGCGGCAGAGAGACCAGCCGAGCGGCGCGGGGTAGACCCGGAGACCCCACCTCCGTCCGAGCTCGGCGTCGCCCGTGAGAGGTCATCTCTCGCGCCCTCTCCATCTCCGGATGCTTCGCACTGGTATGCCCCTACTCTTCTTCCTCCTCCTCTTGACTGTTGACGATTTCTAGGGTTCTTGGCAACCCCGACGATCTCTGTTGATGCGTTGGCAGTGGCAGCTTTGTGGGCTCGAATGGTTGGGCAGTAGCGGCATACTAAGTGACAGCATGATTATTAACCGTATTGGAAGCTTGTTGTGTGCTACATATTCTTGTTGATGCCGATTGTTCTCACATGATTACAAGTACTAGCAGTAGCTTTGGCCGCTCCCTTTGAGATCAGTTTCTAAAACAGTTTCTAAAGTATGATTGGAACCTGGGTGCTAAACTTACAGTTCCATACACTTGTTAGTACACAAGCTAATTTTCTTTTATTACTAGAGCACCACGCTTGAGCAATATTGGGGAACTAGTGGAGTGGTTGGTGCATTATTTGGCAACTCGAGATCTGCACAGCTCTAGGCTTTGTATAGTCCAACCAGTAATAAAGATGGATTTCTGGTGATGAATTTCGGTAGTTAGGGAATCTTGAACTAGTGACACAATTTTGTATAGTACACATTTGAGATAGAATAAGAGTGACACGATATTGGACTAGCGAGTGAATCTTGTATGTGTTCTTGTAGGTTTAGCTACACTTGTGTATAACTGTGAGGCTGCTATCAGAAGTTTGCATGCATAGCTCTGAAAAATGCACTGACAACGCATCTTGTTAATATCCTACTGCTTGCACAGCTATCTGACATGGTTGCTCTGTAGATTTCTTTGATGAGATATTCTTGAAGTAGCATCGGTATTTGGTGATGCCTTATTGCCTTGTTCTTTTCTCAGTTTCTTCAGAAGTTTTAGAGGGATCATGCCTTTTAGTTCATATAAAATATAAGATTTGTTTTCTGTTGAAAACATAATCTTACTATGTAATTCTGGATGTCATATTACTATACGAACGAGAACCTAGCATGCCGGTGTTTCTTTAGTTTTTGATTGCAAGTAGTGGCAGCAGAGTATATCAGTAAGAGGTCCAAAGAATGCTCCATTTTGTAGTGATACAGAAACATGCAAAAAAAAAAAGTTATACTCCAGTGATTGTTTCGGACAAGTATGAGTGGGTAACCTTGTTTGTTGGTAATCATTTTATCAGTATCATAGATACGTCAAATGGTCAAACTTTTTACCTTGTTTTATCTGCCCATCAATTTATTTACAATAGTTCTAAGATGCGTAAATCTGAAGCACCTAATTATTTCTTAAATACAGGAGAAAGGCATGACATGATGATGAAGCTATTTTAGATCTTGTCGTCTGTCACAATTTTCTTTCGATGTCCAGCTTATATGATCGATGGGGAGATCAAGGATGAACCAACTAGATGTCCAGCTTATCTTATGTTTGATCAGATGCCTAGCAAGTTATTTTGGCCAGGCGTTTTGCTATTTAGTCAAGAATATATGTGGTGTAATATTGGCAAAAAAACTGCTAAACTTGTCTTTGGTTCAGCCATGTAGTGCAAGCTGGCTTGGTTTAGTCATGTTTCTAATGGTACTTTCATCTAGACGTGGCGGTGCACCATGTCCGAGCCGCGAGTTGTGTGGAGATTGGGTGTAGGACCTGAACGATGAACTCGTGTCAGCGCACTCTTTGGGAAGCACCATCGGTCAGCGAAAGGAGCTTCGGTGACGCCAGAAAGCGGCAAGGTGCTGGTGTTTGATGGCAAGAAGAACCGGAAGACCTTGGTGATGATGTGTTCATCGAGGAATCGTGGCGACAAAGAGATTCGGATGCAAAGCAGGCCAATAATGGCAACTGCATATCAAATGGTTCTACGCATGTCTTCGATCACAAGCACAAGTGTTGGAGCCATCGGAACCAAACAGTTGCTTAGTCATAATATATCCGACATAAGTTCTGACCGTAAAGCATCAACGCTATATAAAAGTAGTCCATGCAGTGTTGGAATACGAGGATGCACTGGGTTTAACCGAATGATACATGAAAGCAGTGATTATGTGGAAAGGGTACCGAGGGAATTGGGGTGATGGACCGGGGATCACCCAAAACCCGGGCGTGTTAGTTCCGCGCAGGGGTTGGTCCCCATTGAACCGAACGAGGCCTTAAGGTGCGGCGCCCCGTCCTGCCCTCAAACAGATTGCTAAAACGTTGATCCCCGTTACTTAGGATTTCCGATTTGGGAATTAGGGTTCTGGATTGATTAAAAAATATTCCCAAATCAGACGCCACGAGGCATCGGTTGGGGTTACAATTTGTCAAATTCCGTGGGCGAGTGATCTTTTTAGGCTGGCTGCTATGTTGTTTGCGAGAAGAAGGGAGACGGCTTAGAGCAGATTGACAGTGAAATGAAATGGCCAAGTATGAATAACTGAATATCATAGTGAGTGAAATGAAATGGTCAAGTCTCAAGTATGGATAGCTGAATATCATAATGTTCCAATACTCTGCATTTTGTTCGGTGTCACGATACATGCAATTGCAATTTTGTTCATATGGTAAGGCATGATTCCTGTTGGTTCTGTCACGTGAATTCTTCCCAGAACTCAATCTTTCTGGTTTTCTTTGAGCAATTAACATCACTGAAGCTAGCTAGGTGAGTGTTAACATCAGTCCTTACTTGTGAATTTACTTCTGAATTCTCTACATGCCAGATGCTACAATGGTGACTGTTCCGCAGTTCCCCACCGATGCCTCGGCCGATGGTGGACTACAGGCACCGGCATGGCACTCCGCTTCTCCGCGCCTGCTCGACGTCTCGGGTGACCTGGCCTCCGCCACTCGGTGGTCCTGCGGACCAACGTTCTTGCATCCCGTGCCCACCGCTTGGGGCCAACACCGTGCCGCCTTCCCTTCCCCTCCCCTGGGTCCTGGCTCCCTCCTTGCTCCGCCTACTATGAACCTATGGTATTATGCTCAGTGTTGTCTATATATTAGGGCATCTCCAACGAGGCGACGCGACCGTTTGTGTCCGCCTGACCCGAAAATGCGTCTGGTACCCCCTCTAGCGGGGCGACGCAAAGTGACCGGGCCGTCCGCGGCGACGCAAATCTAGCTCAAATATGCGCCTCGGATGCGTCTCTGCAGACGCTGCGCGGACGCGCAAAGTGTCCGCTCGCGTCTAGCGAACGTTTCGTCTGGCCCGCCTGGCAGTGACCCATCGCCGATGCGTCTTCTCCGCCAGTACTGGCGCCGAGACGTCGCTTCGGCAGTCTGCGGCCGCGTAAATGGGGATGCTTCGCGTGGCGCGTGGCCGTCGCCTACCTCTGCGCATGAAGTAATGGCGATGCCACGCGTGCCGCGGTCGTCGCCCTGCCTCCGATCTATATAAACAGGGGCGCAAGCATCTCATCTCCTCCCCACAAAACCCTAGCCGCCGCACAATCTCCACCGTAGCGCCGCTGCCGCTCAGCCTCCACCGGAGCCACCATGAGCAGCGCTGGCCGCGGCCAGGCTGCCGCGCCTCCACCTCCACCTCCACCTCCCACTCCACGTCCCCCGGCCTCGAGCTCCGACGAGGAGTTCGATGACGACGACAGCACGGACGGCCTCCTCGACCCGGTCAGGGACGCCAAGGCCTTGGCTGAAGCGGAGAAGGAAGCAGAGGAGAAGCGGGTGGCCCACGCGGCGTTCGACGCCGAGATGGAACAGCGCAGGGTGGCGGCCGCCGCAGCCGCAGAGGACTCCGACTCCGACATATCATGGTCTTCCGATGACCCTGATGCACCTACCCCGGAGGAGAGGGCGGCGGAGCAGAGGGCTATAGTCGAGTCCTTCGAGACGCTCAAGGACGACGCCGCCAACGCGAGGCTGCGGCAGTGCTTGCTAGAGGATGCGGCGGCGCACCGAGCCCTAGCGGCCGCACGGGAGGCGGCGGAGAAGCAGGCGAGGGAGCGACGCAACGACGGGGCCGGCCCATCATGCAGCAACTAGTCTAGGCTTCTAGAACTACTTTGTATAGTTTTTATGCTTTCAAATGTACTACTTTCTATGCTTTCAAATATGTTGCAAATCTAAAAATGGGTCACCCCGGTGGGAGCACCCAGACGCAAACGGACGCGCGGACAAAATATGTCGGCGGGGCGACGCAAACGGATGCTCATGACCACTTTTGGGCTTCCGAAATGGTCACCCTGTTGGAGATGCCCTTATGCATACAACTATATTTGATGCTATAATCAATTATGCACGCAGTGGAGATCGATCTTAACAAGTTCTCCAGGAGTTATGCTGCTGTACCGGAATGTCTTGGCATGTCGCTAGCCTGATTAGAAAAACAAATAGTATAGATCCTCCGGTACAAATCAGTTAGTTGGTTGAAGTCCAAGGCATTGGTTGTTAAGCAACCCATCTAATCCCAATTATTATGTTGGTGATAATCCACATACCTTTTGATTCTTTCACCATGTCTATTTTATATATGTTCAAAACTGAATCACTTTAAATAGGCAGATCCCTAGGCTTTTGTTCTGAAAAAAACATGATTGAGTATTTGAGTCAATGCAGGAAGATAGTTATATGTACACATTCTTTGGTGCAAATGAATTGATCAACTGAAGTCCCAGGCAAAACAACTTTGGTTGTTAAGCAACCCCTCCAACCCCAACTGTTTTTGCATCACCCCCTCCTAACCTTGGCTAGCTGATAACCTGAAGCAAGCAGGCTCCCCTTTCCTTTCTTATATAAACACTTTGCCACAGCCCCATCTCTTCAACCCCCACTCTACCCTTTCTGTTTCTCTCCCCGATCAATCTCTCCCTCTATCTGTCATCGATACACCAAGAGAAGACATCACCAAAATGGTGAGTGTGCAACGCCAACTTAACTAATCCGTGCTGGCTACAGAAGCATGTATTATGTGCTCTGACATTTCATTCACTGTAGGTTGCAGAGGCGAAGCAGAACGGCGTGGCCAGCAAGGCGCAGCTGATGTCGGTGAAGCGCGGGGAGCCAACACTGGTGGCGCCGGCGGAGGCGACGCCAACGGGGAAGCAGTACTACCTGTCTAACCTGGACCAGAACATTGCGGTGATCGTGCAGACTGTCTACTGCTTCAAGCGCCCGTCATCGGGCCACGGCCACGAGGGCGCCGTGGCGGACATGCTCCGCGCCGCGCTGTCCCGCGTGCTCGTGCACTACCACCCGCTGGCAGGCCGCCTTGGCATCAGCCCGGAGATGAAGCTCACCGTGGAGTGCACCGGCGAGGGTGTGCCGTTTGTGGAAGCCGATGCCGCCTGCGACCTGGCCGACATCGGCGACCTGTCCACCCCGGACCCTACCGCGCTGGGCCAGCTCGTCTATTCCATCCCTGGCGCCAAGAACATACTCGAGATGCCGCCCATCACGGCACAGGTACTCCCTCGTGTTACTGTGTTTCCCTTGCACTAGCCTGGAACACTCGGAAATTGAAGTTGGCATTGTTAGAGGGAATTGACCACGGTTTGAAAAATGAAGTCCATGCAGCACCTAAAAATACTTAATAATCTTACTAGCAACAGTTTTCGTCACGTACATGTACTAGCACTACTTTGAAACCATTCGAGAATTATAAAATCTAAATATGTTTTTCTTCCTTCATAGTTAGCCCAACTACTCCTACCTATAAATCAACCAATCCATACCATCCGTTTTTCTTCTCATGACAAGTACGTTGCATTCACCAAGTAATCCAATCGTCCAGCATGCATGCAGTACCAGTAGCTAAGCTCGAAAAATTTCACATCAACATCCATTATGCACCAAATTATAGTTAACCAACTAGGGATGGAGGGACCGAACACTAAAATTGGTCAGAAGTCAGAACATATCTGCTCAAAATTAAACCGCTTCAACTGTGTAGTACATGTTAGTAAAAATCGGAAAAGTAATTTTATTTGCTGGCAGGTGACCAGGTTCAAGTGTGGCGGCTTCAGCCTTGGCCTGGCCATGAACCACTGCATGTTCGACGGCCTAGGCGCCATGGAGTTTGTCAACTCCTGGGCCGAGATGGCACGAGGCGCCACGGAGCTCACCGTGCCCCCGTTCGTCGACCGCTCTGTGCTCCGCGCGCGGGATCCTCCATCCATCTCCTTCCCACACCGCGAGTTTGAGGAGATCGCCGACATCTCGGGGATGGCGGCGCTCTACGGCGAGCAAAAACTGGTGTACCACTCCTTCAGCTTCGACCCGGACAGGCTGGAACGTGTCCGTGCCCTTGCCCTTGCTGGTGGCGACCTTGAGCGCTGCACCACCTTCGAGGCGCTCTCGGGCCTCGTCTGGCGCGCGCGCACAGCCGCCCTAGGCCTTGCGCCGGAGCAGCAAACCAAGCTGCTCTTCGCCGTGGATGGGCGGCGCCGCTTCGTGCCCCCGCTCCCCAAGGGCTACTTCGGGAACGGCATCGTGCTGACAAACGCGCTGGCGACGGCCGGCGACCTGCTGGCTGCGCCGGTGTCGCGTGCCGCAGGGATGGTGCAGGAGGCCGTACGCATGGTTACAGATGAGTACATGCGGTCGGCGGTGGACTACTTTGAGGTGACACGGGCGCGCCCTTCGCTGGCTTCAACGCTGCTCATCACGACATGGTCGCGGCTCGCATTCGACGGGGCGGACTTCGGCTGGGGAGAGCCGGTCATGTCCGGGCCTGTGATGCTGCCGGAGAAGGAGGTCATACTGTTCCTCGCGCATGGCAAGGAGAGGAAGAGCATCAACGTCCTGCTCGGACTGCCCACGTCCGCCATGGACGCCTTCAAAGACCTCCTGGACGAGATATGATGATTCCGGGTTACAGGACGCCTTCAAAGACCTCCTGGACGAGATATGATGATTCCGGGTTACATTTGCCCGGGTTTATTAGTAGTGTGGTTTATGTTGATTCTGGTGAGTGTGTGCCATTCAATTATCAATACTCTATGCCATATTGGTGTTTAATCTCAACATTTATTACCAGTTGTAAAGGTTCTAATAATACATTGTTTAAGTATATATATAATTAGTACTACGTTTCAAAATATATACCTTTTTAGAAAGCTAGGCTTACTTTTGAAATGGAGGTAATAGTAAGAATGAGATCGTGTGTCGTGCAAAAGTCTAGCATCTTACCTACAGGATATGATGATCGTCCAAAGCTGTTCAACTGGAGAACTGGATGCTACAGGATATTATTGTTACTAGGAAACAAACCCGTGCGTTGCACCGGGAGTGATAGATTTGTTCTTTTGAATATAAAATGTGGGCATAAGCACTGAGTGATAAAATTAAATTTTGGTCGGAAAATGTTCGTACCACCCTATTTGACTCGCACAGTCCAATTTTTTTTAGAGCACAGTACAACGCAGACGCTCACCGAGAGACCGAGCCGACATACTTGAGGTTGACAAAGTTACCATTGGAGCCTCGCTGTTGACGGACACATCACCTACCATTGAAAGCATAGCGCCGATAAATCCTGAAATTAATCCAGTTAATGCAAACATCCATACCAAGTCTAGGACTTAAACCTGGATGGGAACAACAAGAAACCTAACCACCAGAGCCAAGCTTAGTTTGCAGTCCAATTATATTTTGTACCCAGAGGAACATCAAGTAGACAAATTTTGAATTCAAACATATTTAAAGAAAATTAGCCCTCGTAGGATCGCCGCTGCTCTTCGGGCCCCCCTATGCAGTGGAATATGTCGACGGTGCTACAGCCCGCCGCGTAGGCGGCCTCCCCTCTGAGCACCTCGCAGTCGTTGAGATGACATGCCGTGGACTGGGCCATCATGGAAGACACGGACGAGCGGCCTACTTCGTTTTCCTGGCCCAGTTCGGTATGCCCGTGTGTTGCAAGTTTTTTTTTTCCCCAGGCCGTGGCCTCGTAGCAGTTCCCGCCTACGAAACTCGATTCAAAATCCATGGAATCCGTGTAATCCTCACCTCAATTTACCCATTCCCCATTATCTCGTGTAGCATAGTGCGATCGGTGGCTTCTCTGCTTATAGTGAAGCGGCAAATTTGTCTTTTTTATATGTTTATAATCTGTTTAATCCATTAGTCGGCACGAGTAGTTTAGTTATTGTTTATTCGGATAAGATTATGCGGTCATTTGCTTATATATTCAACGTATGTGATCATTGATCTTGCTTGGTGTGGAAAGTAATGAGTTGGTGGTAATACAAAGGGATCGATGATCCGAATGTTAGCACCAATTGTGTTCAGGTAGGTTCTTCATCCACAGCCCTGTCTTGTCTTGGCTCAGTGATCGTCCCTCGGAATTGTTTCGGGGCATGCCATTTTTGCTCCACGTGTATATGCTCCCTTTGTTTGAAATGCATTTTGAACATATTTTAAAATATGGAAAAATCCAACATAAAATGTTGCATGTATATCTCCACATCCTATGTGCCAACGAAGTTGTTTCAGCAAAATTTAACCTTTTGTGTAGCCTGTGTACAAAAAAGATAAATTTTGGTGCTAAAATAATGAATTTCTCGAGTCATTTTCTATCCTTTTTACACAAGGCACAAAAGATGTCGATTTTCGGTGGAACTTTACATGTGCACATAGAATATATATATACATGTACATGCCAAATATTTCTCTGATTTTTTTATCAATTTGAAACCTATTTTTAGATAAAGGGAGCATATGCACCTGAGATCAGATTTGCATTTCCCATGGTTTCAACGGTAGTTATGAGTGGAGAAAACCGTACGTACCATTCCCTATTCAAATGAGATTCCATAGCCAAAACCCTCATATCAACGTCGATGTAACTCTCCTATCCGTGTAGCAAAGAATAAATCCAAACTTGTTTTCTTAGAACGTGTGACTAATTAACTAATTGCATTTGTGGCCAACACAAATGGAGAGGACGATGATGAGGATGAGGGCGGCTACGATGCCGAGGACGATGAGCTTGACCTTCATGTTCTCGAACCACATCTTGCGCCTTATCCGCGTGCCCTCCTGCCTGAAATCGTTGGCCTGCTCGTGGAGCAGCTCTGCGCTCGTCGCGAGATCATCTATCTGTACCCCGCGCTGAATTGTCTGACAAATGGGAAGCATTATTGATGAGCAACCCGGGAAACTAAACCATTTTAGTTATCAATCAAGTAGTGTGTTAGGACTTAGGATTGATTACATCGTCGATGTTCTTTATCATGATGCCTTTGACCTCGGAGACCTGGGCTTTGACTTTGGAGAGCCTGCTCAGCTCCTGGGGGTGATCCATGCAGTACTGCATCTGCTCCTTAAGCTTTGGCCTGTTTTTGCAATCACAATTAGATGGCTCAGATTTTGACAAATATCTTATGGTGATGTAGTATTCGTTATGGATATATATCTGTGCCTATTGAACCCCTTCCAAAAATCGATTGTCAATTACTTTACACATTTTTATAATTGTTTTATAAAAAAACTAACATCTGTCAATCAAACAGCTAAGACTGAGACCTCTCGATCAATAGAGTTAAATTGTGTGGGTACCCGAAATCCCTGCTCAAGCTATTAGCCGCAGCCGTAGCCGCTTTCCCTCCGGCGTATCTCTTGTTGAAATCATCCTTGATCATCTCCAAGAAGACCAGAGGGATCTCATGCCCCGCGGCCTCTGCCGCGACCACGCAGTATGCTGCAATATTTCAGTATTCATATCATTGTGTGGATGTAGCAGCTGCAGCTATATGTATGAACATTCTTCGAAATCAGAAACAAAATAGGATTGGCATGGACTGAACATCGTGAAAATACTTGAGCGGAAGAAAATTAGTATGTCTGATGGATTGTATTATGATATACTTTGTAGGGGCTCCAGCCGACTAAACTAAGAAGGGAAGTAGGTGGATAGTAGACCATCCATCTGGTCGCATTTTGTTTTTCCTGTGGAGTATTTATGTACATAACCATAGGAAATTTTAGTGCTCCAACAGAGAGCCAAGAACATAACAGTACATTCTAAAATACTAGTCTTATATTTAGATAAGAGTTACATGTAAATCTTTATTGAAAAAAGTTACATGTAAATTGTTACTGCCTTTTGCTTTCAATTTAAGAAGAGGAAACAGGAAGAAAAACAAGGGAAGATAAAAGGGACATAGCTACGGCCATGACCTTAGGGAGGAATTAAGTGCTACGAATCAAATCGGTCCAATACTACCCGAGTGCTATTATCTCCATGAACTCAGCAGGAGAACTTGGCCTCAGAAGTAATCTCGAGATGAACAACTAGCTGCTGCTTGGGGAATGGAGACTGACAAAGAAGATGTTAAGGAAGATACCGTAGCCCTGGTGGATGAGGAAGGTGAAGGTGTGCTCATCACAGGCGTAGGTGAATCGTTCGTCGCGGGCGAAGGTGAGCCTCTGCAGGCACTGCGCCACGATGTCCCGGAAGTTGCCCTCATACGATGTCTGCTCCGCCAGCACTGCTGTCCCCTGCGCCACCATCGCGTATATCAGCTTCTTCTCGGACTCTGCCCCCTGCCTCGCCATTTTTCGATTTGTCGGAATCACAACCACAAGGAAGAAGAAGATGAAGAGGAGGAATATATGAGGAAGCTTGCCCATTTTTTTCGATAAAGGGAATATATTAATATCAAGAAGATACCAATTACACCCAGCCTCTGCAACAACGCACCACCCTAATGGCACTACGGATGCACAAAACCAAAAGAAGGAAAAGAAAACTAAGAAACAAAAGTCCCGCTACAGTATCTCGGGCCTAACAACAGCAATACATCCACCACCATGACAACACCTGAATTACAGACTCTCCAAAAAACGACGCCTATAAGAAGGGAACAGTGCTCAAACACCGTCGTCGCCCGATCAAGATCTTAGGTTTTCACCCTGAAGATAGTCCCCGCTCTCAAAACAATGCCTCCACCAAGGTCACTGCTAGGCACAACCAGTTAAGGCCAGACCTTGGGTTTTCACCCTGAAAGGTAGGACTCTGCGCTTCACCTGTGTTGCCACCCCCACTTCCAAACTGCTGCTGTGAAGCCGGGACACCAAGCAAGCCCCTCAACAGCGCGGAGACTTGAACCTCCCTTAGCTAGTCCTCCCCTCCGGCCTTTAAGAAATTCTCTTCTTCCGACTTTCATCATGGATCCATAGTCACTTGATGTCAACACAGAAAAAGAGCTTCGCGCCGCTCCCTCCAGAACCAAACGGTCGGAATAAACGCATGGGTGCGCACGACCGAATACCTCCGATCCAGAAAACTCCAGGCAAAGCGCTGTTACATTTGCCAGCGGAGCCTTCCGGAACTCAACCCTATCACGAGTCCAGACCTCCGGTAGGTCCTCCTCTTCACGCAAGAGAGGCCCTAGGACCGCCGCCTTTATTCAGGTCGGACCCCCACGTCGGCGACCATCCCGGGCTGGCCAACCCAACCGTCCACCGGCGACACCATCGTCGGCTTCCAAGCACCTCCATCGCACCTGACGCCCGCCACCTGCCACCAGGTCGACGCCGTCACCGCCATCCAGGGCCGCCGCCCTTTGTGCCGTGATCCAGACCTTGAGGAGGAGCAGCACGAGATCCACCCCCATCACCACCCGCCCGGCGATGCCGAGGCGAGGAAGGAAGGAGAGGATTGCGCCGCCAGGATCCAGGGCCGCGCCGCCGCCCCCAAACCGCCTGCCCGGTGAGACCGCGGCGAGGATCGGTGGAGAGAGCCGCGCCACCATGGTTCCATGGCCGTGCCGCCGCCCCCATCATCGCCCGCCCGGCGAGGCCGCGGCGAAGACGTGATGAGATGGCCGCGCCGCCATCAACCGCCGGGTTCCGGGATCATCCCCCCGGCGCGGAGGCGTGCCTCCTACCGCCGCCCCAGGGGACCGTGCGTGGATCCCCGCCGCCCCCATCACCGACCGCGCCAGGCTTCGCCGGCGGCAGCCTCAAGGGACGGCGAGGAGGGAGGAGGAGGGGGAAGGGAAGGCGGCTGCGGGGGGTTAGAGTTCCGCCCCGAGTCGCCCTGGAGGGGACGACCCGAGCGGCTTGCCTATGGAGGAAGGAAATAAGGTTTGTTTTGGTCATCGTTGAAACAAGGAAACCTGTTAATTACTACTAATTTTAGCTTTCTTAGAAGACTAGCATTGTTACCATTAGCCGGTAAGGGAAGTGAAACCCAACCTTGTTATACTAGTCATCATAAATCTTGTTGACAGAATCAAGCAGCCACAAAGAACAGGTCCAACTGTCGAGTTCTCCAAGGTAGCGGCAGAAATACCTGAGAAGTCAAAGCCAGACGCCAGCAACCATGAAGGTAAATATCCTACTCGGGATACATCAGTTACCTTTACAAATGCAGGAGTAACTTGGAGTAAATTCGATCACCAAGCTGACACTTCCAGATTCATACCGTGCACGATAATACATCGCTTGAAAGTGGTGATCACCAAAATTTTCCCTCCTCCATTTCAGATTCAAACTCCTTGGCGTTGCATGCTCACGCTGTGGAAGTAGTCATTGTAGGAGGAGATTGAGTTGAGAACGGTGTTTGCTGAGCAGGTTGTCCCAGCTCCATAGGCTGTACTCGACCTTGTTTGGTATGAGCAAAGGAAGCATGGCCGTAATTCTTTGTTGGCTGCTACACAATACTATAAGCTAGCGTATTATAACTGGCCAAATAATGCTAATGTTTTGCTTGCTAGTTAGGGATCATATGCCTTGAGCTTCTTCACTGGAAAGGCAGGTCTGTGTATCTTAGTATCTTCTTTTTCGATAAAGGGTATATATTAATATCGTGGATATACCAATTACTTCTATTCTCTGCAACAACATCATAACCTAATGGCACAAAGGATGCACACAGCCAAAAAAAAGAGAAAATAATTTTTAAAAAAGAGACCCCGCTACAGAGATCCATAACTTGAAACAGCAACACTGACACCACCAAGACAATACCAGAAGATTAGCTTCTCCATAAGCGACGCCTTTAATAATGATCTTAGTATCTTCTAGTTATCTGGTTGAGAAGTTGAAAAATGTAGTGTCCATATCATGTTGAGAACTATTCGAGGAACCGTGGTCAATTAATCTCTTTCGCCAAGAGAAGTAGGAAGGTGTATTTTTGGAGTTGCTAATTAGACCACCACATCAACTACATGTACTAGTAGGTGCATGAACCTTTAAGGAAAAACATAATTTAGTGTTGCACGGCAGCAAGGCCTTAGGGTTGCACGGCGGCCTTCCCAGTGTATTTATAGAATGCGTGAGGTCAGCGGTGACGTCACGTCGGTGGAAGCTACCGAGATGCACGATATTTGCGGCGGTTTGCAGATAAGGATGGCCGAGTATTACTTGTCCACGCCGAGGAGGTTGTGTTCAGCTGACGTGGTCGAGCTCGTCGGCGAGGATGTGCCGGTGTTAGGTGTGGTGGCAGACATGCAAAGGAGTATGACGACGACATCATTCTTCTTGGTGGGTCCCACCACTTTATATAGAGAAACAAAAAATTTGGCTGGAACGGCTCTAGTCGTGGACTGGGCCATTGTTGGGCTACAACAAGCTGCTGCTCTCTCTAATTTTATTTTTATCTTTCTTTTTCTAATTATCTATTTTTAACTTGGACTTGGATTTCAATTCTATTTGAGATGGTTGGATGTTTGAATTTCCTTAAAGTTGTTTGAAATAACTTGTGCTTCATATTCATGTATTGAAAAATATTATTATGTGAATCATTGTTTTTTTATTAAATATTGTTAGAATTTATATTTGTACATCCTAATACATATGGTTTCAAATTTCAGTCTTTTTGTGTTTTAAATTATGTGGATACGACTTTGGATAACTCTTAGGGATAGTTTAGAATATTTTATTCCTTTGTAAGAAAATAAATGTATATGATTATATTTATTACTTTATTTCTTACTGGAAAATTTGTTTGTAAGGAACATTATTTGTGTTCTTATATTTTTCCAATGGCATATAAGTCTCCTAGTGTCATTTCCATTGTCATTATTGGTGTATATATATTTAGAATTAAGGTTTGGATGCACCCCATTACTTATGGTCTGTTTACTTGACTTACAAACTAGAGTTAAGCTCCAATAATTGTTGTTTGATCAAATCTCTTGGATTCAGATAGGATACACAATGTTAGGGCTTTGTGATGATTACAAGGTTAAGGATAAGCTTGAATTGGAATAATGGATTAGGTTTCCAAGTGTGTAGATGAAATGTAATAAAATATGAGAAGGTCTAGCTCCCACTCCAAGGAGATATGAATAGCTTCGAGATGTTATTAAAGTGAACATATTTTCCAAGCTAAACAAGAACTTAGTTGGATGCTTCTTACTAGATTTCCTATTATTTCTTGTGAAGAATGATATCTGCTTATCACACTAGGGTACTTGACATGAACAATTACTTTATTTGATATCCTTTCTTGTGATGTTCACTTCCAATTCTTCAAGATTTGTCATTAAATATCTTTATTTACTACTATCGACATTCAATTATTTCTCAAGTTAATATTGAGGCTCATAGTTCATTAGGATTTGACTTACTTCTTTCTTATCTATTCTTAGAGTTCTATGATCAACACTCATTTGCGAGTATCATGGTTTTGGCTTCTAAAGATACCACTGATGAAATCTAGCTCTTACCTCCAAGATAAAGTGCTTGCTCAAGTATCTTGGGTGTAATACTGACCTTGTACATTCTTACATGAGCATTGCTATCATTAGGGTTTATAACATTATCGCAATGTTGCTTTGATCATATCAGCTTAGGTTCAACTTGACTACTCCCTCCGATTCATAATAAGTGTCGTTTAGTACTAAACTAGTACAAGTTTTATACTAAGTTCCCAACACTTATTATGGATCGAAGGAGTAGCTTATTTTGGACTAGCTTCTTCTTTACTTATCAAAGTCAATAATATGGTTCTATTCCATTTAGTATTGGATTACCTTACCACTTCAAAGTGAAATGGATTATATCCTAGGTTCCAACTCAAGAGTTGATATATTTCTCTGGTAGGTATAGACTTCTCCCTTCTATAGGGTTTAAATAGGAAAGAATGGAATCATCAAGGTTTAATAACATGAGTTGTGTTGGTTCTCTTATCATGAGGCCAAGAATTTAGTTTAAGAAATACCATGAGGATCATGGTAAGAACAGATAAGTAATAAAGACATGGAAAATATGTATATCAAGACATGGTTATTCTCCTTCTTATTTGTTTTACACTTAATTTGTATCAGTGTGTTGTTACAAGGAATACCGTGTTATGAACTTCTAAATAATCTGGTATGTTATCCTTAAGCAATGTTATTTGGTATTAGTGTTATGTCCATTTGAGCTAACCCATAGATCATATCATCTTTACCCTTTTTTTAGCAAAGGTCACATGGAAGTTTATAGCACTCAACTTGATGATCTACTTCAATTCCATCAACTCCAGAGAAACTTCAATCACTTTGACAAGTTTTATTTGAAAGCGTAAAAATTTCACATATTTTCTATGCATGAATAAAATGAACATATGTGCTTCCTATCTATTTCTAGCATCTAATGCTGAGATGCTACAACTACTTTCTAAATGCACATATGTAAGATTACAAAGTTAACACTCACGATATGTATGGGTTGTGTCTATTGGTGATTTGTTTATTTTAGCATAAATATACTATTTGGCTACATCTTCCTTATATATGTGCACAAGAATGACAAATGCAGCTTCACAGAACAACAAAAATCAATGTCAAACAAGACATGAGCATCTGGGTTCTTAATAATACGACAAGATATGGATAGTAGAATGACACATTGATGACTCATTGCTTATCATCAGTAATGTAGAATACACAATCCTAACAGATATGAAACATGTTGGAAAAGAGCATCCAACCCATCTTCGACAACCTACACAAACTAACAACTTCTGTTTCACAAGAGAACAAAACTGGAACTTTGAACCGAATGACTCGGTGGTAGAATACAAAACCAAAAGCATGGAAGTAAGGTGTCAAACATCATTACTCGTGCCATGTCGTCAGAAAGGAGGAGATATAGTGCAAGAAACACTATTCATCTCACCGGTACATATAATTCTGAATTCAAGAGAAAGCAAGACCCTGATAGAACATAACGATGCCTTGATGCATCACTTATCATGTATTACTAACTTGTAAAATACAATATCTGACAAGTTGATGTATATTTTTCTTGAACAACCTATAGAAAACTACAAATTCCGTTTCACAAAAGCTAATAGGGTGAAGCTTTTGGGACAATATTACTTATAGTATTTTTTGATAAAGGGGAAATTCAGGACAAGAAACACCATCTATTTTAGAACCATGCACAATTTCAGTGAGCTGGCAACCTAATCTTATCAATGTCTAACTAACTTTGTAAGCATTAGAAAAAAGATATACATGATGGCACGCAAAAATCATCTCACCTCATCTATAAGTACAAAGCATCATCTTCTCACATATTCATCTCACCACCACTAATACCGCACTAAAAACATGAAGACATTCTTCATCCTAGTTTTTCTTGCTCTCGTAGTGAGCACTGCCTTTGCACAGTATGCGGAAGCTCCTAGTGGGGACATGGAAGGTCCTAGTGCGAGTGCAGGGCAATGGGGTGCAGAAGTTCCCACCATGGGCAGTTCTGATCGATGTGAACATGACCAAACGAAGCTAGTCTATTGCAGGGATTACCTAATGGAGCGTTGCACACCAAGATATATGCCGATCACCTGGCCATGGTCTAGGATGAAGAGAAGTTGTGAGAAGGTTCGTAGTCAGTGCTGCCAACAGTTAGGACAAATGGAACCGCAGTGCCGTTGCAAGGCTATCTCGAGAACAATTCAAGGCGAGCTCAGTGGTTTTTCTGCATCTCAAGAAGGTCAGAAAGCTAGAGTGGTGCACATGGCCAAGCACCTACCCTCCAAGTGTGACATGGGCCCAAGTTCCTGCAACATCCCCGTCACCAGTGGCTATTACTGGTGATGTATTTCATGAGTGAATATTACATTTTCAAATAGCACTTTTCTGTATGTGACCTATAAATATGGTCATGGAATAATATATAAATAAAGTATCATTCTCCCCGATATAAGTTTTGTTGCAAACATCCGATCATATAGCATATATATCAAGATATTGATGTCAACATACAACAAAACAATAGGTTGTGTGAGTGTCTATTTTTGTTGAGGGTTTGTGTCACACGATTGTATTATTTTAATCAAGAAAGATATTAACATGGTCAATTCAGAAATAAGCAAGAAAAATGATGAAATGATTAATACAATAGCATTATTACGTATTTGACATGTATTTGTTATGTTTTTAGTGTATCAACAAAAATTAAATAATCTCTAATATCTCTAAGATGCATGCAAAATTAAATGTAAACAACTTAATGCATATTTTTCCATTGTCTAGTATGTTGTCTATTACTGGTGCGGATGCTTCCATTTGGTTCATTAAAAGGTTCACTACAAAAATGTATGGCTACACCCGACACTTCTTTTTGGACGACACAAGCAAAAAATTAGAATTTTTTTACCTAGTGGATCACCGTTTCATCGCGCCCTTAAAAGTGTGCGGCCATTTAAGCGGCGTATTAGGAAACATACATGCACATCTGGGTGCCATGGTAGGTGGCATGCAAGAGAGGTGTTCCATTATGCCGTTCTAGAGGTGTAGATGAATTAATATTTGTGATGTGCATGGTTTACGATGTTGAAATGGGTTCACATTGGTGAATAGTCAAGCGCGCAACACGAGTAAATCTCGCCTCGGTGACTGGTATGTCTCACCAGGATGAGCTATTTGATTACCAATTATTTATACTAGCAATGGCAGGCGCGGCGGCACGCCGCGCCCTATGTTTGCATTTTAGATTAGGGTGGCGACATGGAGGTGTGGTAGGATTCGGGGGATAAACAACATAAAAAACATCCAGCACAATGATGTTAGGTAGTGATTGACAGAACATCTAACTTGCTCCATGAAAACCAATACAAAGCCTCAGCCACTTTAAAAAATCAGAATCTAAATCTACTTTGTAAATGGCAATGTGATGCAATACTGACAGCAGGAAAACAATGCCATTCGATCATTTAGATATTATAACTGGAAACAAACTGCAAAGTTGCCAAGCTAGCTCTATTCAGCAGTGCAACATGTTCCCATTACATAGTGTAATACATAGGCAAAGAAAACATACTATGCAAACTATCTGTGCCTCCGATTACAAAAGATCTAGTGCAGTGTATGCACAATTTGTGACTCCTGTGAGGTGATGCGGACATCCTCAAAGGCCTTGTGGCAGTGGTGTTCACGGTGGCACGCCGCGGCAGCGATATGATTATTTGGTAGATGCACTACCGAGTAGGGCCACTCTCTGCTGAATGCACATTCCTTTGATCCATTTCTAGCATCCATTTTATTCAACTGAACATGCACAGTCGTAGCAATGAATTGTTCGAACCAAGTACTCCTTCAGCCATAACTAAATTCTGAGCAGATTTGCATGGGCATAAACTCAAGTAATTATGGGAAAAGGCGATAGAGATGGCCATGAAGTACTTTGTTCTGCCCAAAAGAGGAAGGGATGCTCCAGTCGATTTGTTGGCTTTTAATTGCTGCAAAAGAGAATTTATACTGGTTAGTTGCAAGTGCATGGGTGTATATTATGTGTACAAATTACTTTTAATGGTCGACAGTTACACATTGAGGACTGAGCTGGGAACAACTCCTTCAGGGCGATTGGTTCAAAGATACCCTAATTAAGGTTTCATTTTGTTCATAAGTTAAGATACGCATATATCTTGCTAATCAAAGTGACCTCTATGCCTATATGATCTTTGTAGATTTCATCCAAAATGAGCAGAGTGTGCCGGTGCATTTACATATCATTACTGAAGTATGAAGGGCTAGGAGAGTACAAAAGAACGTCTAACAGCTAGTTAGATAATGAAATGGTCTAGTTGGCAGTACATTTTTTAATGCGTTATGTGAAACTGGACCAGGTAATAGGCTAAGCAATTTTTCTACATTTTGTTTTTCATGGTCATCCCATATTTATTTTTCTTTTATTTCCACATTCTCTCAACACTAGTAGAAAAAGGGGCTTTCATCCAACCCTTTAGTACCGGTTCCCTTACGAACCGGTACTAAAGGTTGTCACGAACCTGTACTAATAACCTTTAGTACCGGTTCGTGACACGAACCGGTACTAAAGGTTTTCCTGCTCCCCACGCATCTCCACACTCCCCCCCCGTGGATCGCCCTTTTTTGCTTTGTAAAATACAAATGAAATGATAGAAAATTCAAAAAATAAAATGTTTTCAGATTCTTGTATGTTATGCAACCTACTATTCAGTGAAATTAAGAAATTCCAATTTTGACTTTTTTTGCAAAAAAAGTTTGAAAAATGGTAAAATCGCATTAACTTTTGCATACGACGTCGAAAAAAAACGTATAATATATCAAAAAAATCCTGGGAAAAAGTTACATCCGAATTCACCCGGGTTTACCCGATTAGCCAATTTTAGATTCTCAAAATTTCAAATGAAAATATGAAAGCAGGAAGATTATAGTTTTTTTCCAGAAATTTAGAATTTTATATATTTTCTATTTTTTAAAAATTAAAATAAATAATTATAAGATTTTTGAGTCCTTAAATATTACTATTACTTTTACCAAATTATAAGATTTTCAAATTTTCAGGTTAAAAAAATTAAAAAAATTTCAAATTAGAAAGTTATTTGATTTATTTATTCAACATTATTATTACATCATTACTTTTGTTTATCAAAAGAATTATTTGGATTTTAAACAATAAAGAAGTGTGACATCGACCAACATGTTAATAGGATTGATATGATAGTACTATCAACAACATGCGCGCGAAGCACTTGGAAGTGAAACGGGTTGGAACTCGGAAGTTAAGCGTGCTAGTGCGGGAGTAGTGTGAGGCCACGGGTAAGTAATTTGACTAGAGATAAAGTGTAGTTAGAGACTAACGAAAATACTAGAAATTCTGAAAAAAATAAAAAAAGAGGGAGTGAAAAAAAAGAGGGAGTGAAAAATAATTAGAAAAAAATTGATAAAAAAATTAAACGAAATAGCCTTTAGTACCGGTTCGTAAGGAACCGGTACTAAAGGTGGGAGGCCTTTAGTACCGGATCTTTAGTACCGGTTTCAAAACCGGTACTAAAGGCCCTTTGGAACCGGTACTAAAGGGGGGTTTCTCTACTAGTGCAATCTTCCCTCTGTGAACCTGCCAATGGCGCGCAATCTCGATGGGCGGCACCCCGCTCCAATTAAAATCAGACTTGAATTGTAACATGAAAACTGATAATAATGTAAGTATTAAAATATTACTTTGGATAGAATAAAAACTAAGAAAATAAATATCTACTCCAAATTAAACTGAATGTCATATTTAGCTTTTGTAGCATTTCCCTTTTAGCTCCTGATAATGGAAAGGTTGTCGCGAGATATTTTATTATATGACCGACATAAGCATGAATACCACATGAGAACTATGCAAGTTGGTGAAGTGTCATGATTCTTCTCTAAATAGGCAAATAACATCCACCATCACATCTCACTCACTTGTTTCTATGTTGGAGATGGGCGGAAGTCAGCGCAACAAAAGGATCTGGAAACAGAGTAAGCACCTGCGATCCCCATTCCATAGCGAGGTGATGTGCACAACACCTTCGTCAGGGACCAATCATAAGAGAAAAAAAGGAGCTATATTGCACATAGAAATTGCAAGTTCATTGTCATCCTATAGACTATGTCAACTGTAAAAATAGCCTTTGTCAGGGACCAATCATCAGAGGAAAAAGGAGCTATATTGCACATAGAAATTGCAAGTTCATTGTCATCCTATAGACTATGGCAACTGTAAAAATAGCCCAGTAACTTCAGATTGGTTGGTTTTTGCCACTTGGGATTGGCTAGACCGCCACAGTCCAAACTGAATAGACGCCGGGATGAACAAATATTGTTTATGCTCGCCGGTTGTACAGTAAAAAATATGCTACTAAATCAATATAAATTGGCAGCAATAAATAATATGAACAATAGGAAAAGAGCAACGTATGTTGGGGAATGTAATAAGAAAAGAAAAAGGGACTTAGCAAACCTGAAAAAAAAGGATTTCTGTTGTGCGCAGATGTACCCGCGGCTCATGAGATCAAAAACCAACCAAACGTCAGAGAAAATAAATTCAAAGTTAGAGCACCAAGAATATGATATGATGGTCAGAGCTAGTCTCCTGCTTGAAATTGATACAAATGATTAGTGGTGCAAAAAGAAATGTGATGGTGAATGCATTCCTTTCCACAATTTTTTACCCCCAGCTTGGTTCGAACAAATAACTCAAATGTAGCCACATAATGTATTGACCTTCCTAAGGCACGAAAAAATTTAAGATTTAAGTTATCTATTATATACTAAAAGCAAGATACGAAGGTCTAAAATAGAGACACTACGTTGATCCACATCATCATAATTATTTTAACCGTTAGATCTGTAATTTTAATGGACAAGATTTTAAAAATTTCGTACCTGTACCAATATATGTTTAATAGTCTTACACGTTTGACACCTACGTGCGTCCATAGAAAAAAAAAAGTCTTAAGAAATTACACATAAAGCACCAGGCTGTTATCCTTGAGAGAAAAAAAAACACCATCACGTATTGGACATGGAAAGGGAACTGCAATTTCCTTTCGTGTTAGGATTCAATAAGCACCATCACGTTTATTTTTTGAACTTTTATAAGCACATCACCCTTATTGCATGTCAAAAGAAAAAATAAAGTTTATTTACATCTATCAGCATACATTTAATAGACATACACTTCTGACACCTACGTGCGTCCATAGAAAAAAGAAGTCTGCACCCTCAAGAAAAAAAAACACCATCACATATTGGACATCGAAGGGAAAATTGCAATTTGCTTTCCTATTAGGATTCTATAAGCACCGTCACCTTATTTTTTTGAAGTTTTCTAAGCACATCACGCTTATTGCATGTCAAAGGAAAAAATAAAATTAGCTTCCGATTAATTAGAATTTGAATTCAAACTAATTGTAGTAAATTATGGGTAAAAAGTTATGAATTTTAATCAAAATGTAAATGGCTAAAATATACAAATCTAATATCACTGTTGCCGATTTTTTTAGGAAAAATGAACTGATCAATAGGCAGTTATCCACGTATGGAAAACCAGCTATATCCGATCTTCGTTATAGCCTTTCACTCCGTGCTCTTTTAGAAAAGACGACAGATGGCAGGATATAGTTTGATCATTGAAATATGATTGTACATTGTTTCGAATCTAACAAAGTGGTTCAAACAAAATAATTTACAATCTTAGAATAGAAGTAACAATAACATATCTATCTTTGTATTTAGCTAGACTACAGAATTTTATATAAGGTAATGTCAGTATTTTTGAAATAATTTATACTATCATGGATATGCAATCACGTTATGTGGATATACAATCTTAGTTATTTTAAATTTGTGGGCACATGATTATTTCATATTTTTCAAAATAACAAAATAATAACAATATTTTTGACTAGCTCATATAACAACGTCGAACTAATATCACTGCGGGAATTTTTTGAAAATTATGAACTGATCAATATGCGGTTATCCATGTAAGGAAAAAAACCAGTTGTATCTGATCTTTGTTAGCCTTTCACTACGCGCTCTTTTAGAATAGCAGACATATGGCACGACATAGGTTGATCATTGAAATATGATTGTACGTTGTTTCGAATCAAACAAAGTGATTCAAACAAAATAATTTACAATCTTAGAATAGAAGTCATAATAGTACATCTATCTTTGTATTTAGCTGAACTATAGAACTTTGTATTAGGTAATGTCAATATCTTTGAAATAATCTATACTGTGATGGATATGCAATCCGTTATAACAGTATTCTCGACTAGCACATATAACTAACGTCGAAAGGGAGTAAATGAGAGAGTAAAATTTTCAAATAATTTATGCTATCATGGATATGCAACCATGTTATGCGGATATACAATCTTAGTTATTTTAAATTTTTTTGCACATGATTATTACATAATTTTCTAAATATCACAATAATAACAATAGTTTTTACTGGTAGATATAATTAACGTCGAAAGGGAGTACATGAGAGAATAAATTTTTCACAAAGTAACATAACAACACTTATAGTTTTTCTTGGTTTCCAATTAAAAATGATAATTTTTTATATCATTCGAAGAATACAATTGGTTTATGTGTCCCATTCAAAAAATCAAACATCATCTGCCATTGATTAGTGGACCAAATGACTACCAGGAGCACAACCTATGGATTACAAGTGTTAACCTCACATAAGAGATGATGATCCTGATGATTACTAGGAGCATACGACATGTATTAGAAGTATTTAACCTCACAAAATATGATGATCCTAATGATTACTAGGAGCACGCCGTATGGATTAGAAGGTTTAACCTCACATAAGAGATGATGGCTTGCTCATGTACAAAATTTAAATTTATGCGGTGTTTTATTATGATGTATTGACATATATGTTGATTCCCTGCCCAAAATAACATCCTAAAATGATAACATATATTTCCTGCCCAATTGATAGTAAATTTAGCT